>NC_037683.1:11284844-11302218 GCF_003255815.1 Theropithecus gelada | reverse complement strand
AAAAAAAAAAAAAAAAAAAAAAAAAAAAAAAAAAAAAAAAAAAGAAGAAAAGAAAAGAGGAAAGAAAACGCTAGCTCTTCAGTTTTCTCTTTTTTTTTTTTTGAGACGGAGTCTCACTCTGTCTCACAGGCTGGAGTGCAGTGGTGCAATCTTGGCTCACTGCAAGCTCCACCTCCCAGGTTCACACCATTCTCCTGCCCAAGCCTCCCAAGTAGCTGGGACTACAGGTACCCGCCACCACGCCCAGCTAATTTTTTGTATTTTTAGTAGAGACAGGGTTTCACCGCATTAGCCAGATGGTCTTGATCTCCTGACCTCGTAATCCACCCGCCTTGGCCTCCCAAAGTGCTGGGATTACAGGCGTGAGCCATCGCGCCCAGCAGCTCTTCAGTTTTCTAGCTCATGTTAGAATGAATATTAAAGTACACACCTTCCCTCTGTGTGCCCCCCGAAGTCAGAGGCTCCCTCCCCCAGGGAGATGTTGGGCTGAAGTGGATGGAGCCCAGAGCACAACTCCCAGCTGGCGCCTGGAGCACTATGGTGCACCTCGCTGTCTGCAGCTGTGAATGTGGGCAGAGACCTGCAGCCTAGGTAGGGTCTGGCTGTGGTGGCCAGCAGACCTGGATTCAAACTCGGCCTCTCTGCTCCTTGGCTGAGTGGCCCTGGGCAGGTTGCTTATGGGCTCTGAGCCTTAGTTTCCTGGTCAGTGAAATGGTCATTAGCAGCTCTCCCCATCCCTCCATCCCCACTTGTATTGGGAGAATGGAAGGGGGTAAAGCCTAGAGAAGCTCCTCAAGTCCTCCCTAAGCATTCCCCAGGGCACAGCCCTTTATAATTTACAGAAGCCTGTCCCATGCCTGAACTAATTTTCATTTTGCAGTTGAAAAAGCCAAGGCGCTAGCAGCCCCTTCAACACAACCGTCCTCATGGCACCATATGCCTGTCTGTCCAGCCTGGCCGCCCCGTTCCTGCCAGGCTTAGCCTCTGTGTGTCCCCACCCCACCCTAACCTGGCACCTTCAAGGACCTCCGAGCTCAGGAGAATGACCACCGAGCGGCCCAGGGCTGCTGGCCTTCTAGAGGCGCAGCTGCGTGGGCCTCCTGCCATCTGAACTACAAAGCCTGTTTCTTGCCATAGGAGAAGAAACCAAAGCTCACACCTAGCAAGGTGGCGTCCCTGTCTGAGAGCTACCTCGACCAGACCTCTTTAGCCTCCAGCATGAGCTGTAAGTCCCTGGGGCTCCCTCCAGGCCTCAGGAAGCTAAGGCAGCAGGGTGGTCAAAGGTCAGGGGTCGAAGAACGCTGGCCTAGGTGTGAGTTTGGCCCTGCTGCTGACAGCTGGGTGGCCTGGGGCGAGTGGCTCTACAGCAAGAGTAACACTCTTGCTGGGCCTGCCGAGGACTCAGCGGGCAGTGCCCAACACGGGCAGGGAGGCCGAGGCTTGCTCCAGGCCCTTCATGATAGCTGCTACTCTGCTCTCATCCCCTCCCAGCCCTGTCCCTGAAAAAAGCCCACAAACCTTGTGCATGGCCAGGAGGCTTTTAGCCCCAGTTCCGTGGGGCCCCAGCCTGGAGGAGACAGAAGTGAAGAACGGGGAGGCTGCTCCTCAGAGGCCCCAGGGCGGGTGTGTGCAGTCCTCGGTGGGGAGGGGAGTGGCAGGGCCCAGGCCCCTTCTTCATTTCGTGCATCCAGCAAACCCACCGAGTGCCCTGGGCCAGGCCTGTGCTCAACACTGGGCACAGGGATGACTGGCATAGTCCTTGCCCTGGGACATGAGCTCTAAGCTCCAACAGGAAGAAGGCTCCCAGGTGACCCGACAGCCAGGAAACAGGGCAGACACAGTGCAGGGGAAGCTGGGGCTGTGGGTGCATTTAGCGCCTTTTAGTGGGGACAAGGATGGAAGGGCAGGAGGGTGCCAGGCAGGGGGATGCAGGGGCCCTGCTGGGGCTGTCTGCTGCAACAGGAGCAGAGGGTAGGGGCAGCCATAGAGCAGAGGCCTGGGACTGGGAGAAGGGGGCTCTTAGGCATCTCCTCCATCTCACAGCCCCACCCCTCAGGGTCTGGGGCGCTGGGGGGCTGGGCGGGGGTGATCTGCAGGTCTTTCCCTTTGGCAATGTGAAGCCTCAGGGCCACAGGCCAGTGTGAAATTGGGAAGCCCCTTTTCCCGGAGCTGTCCAGGGCAGGTGCGGCAGGCCTGATGGGTGCTCTTGGCACACCCTTCCCAGTCAGGACCACATGCACCTCAGAGACTGAGACGTCGGCTATCTGCCAGGAATACAGGAGCACCTCAGCCACCGCCATGACATTCTCTGACTCATCACTGCTGAAGACGCAATCCTCAGACTCTGGGAACAACAGGGAGGCATTGAGCCATGGCCCCAGAAAAATCAAGGACATCCAGGGCCAGAGGCAGAGCCTTAGCAAGACCCAGGCCACCCAGAGCCAGAGGCAGAACTTCAGCAAGACCAAGGCCGCCGTACACAGGAGGAACTCCAGCAAGACCCAGGCCACCCAGGGCCAAGGGCAGCACTCCAGCAAGACTGAGGCCACTCAGGGCCAGAGGCAGAGCTCCAGCGAGACCGAGACCCCCCAGGGCCCAAGGCAGGAGCCCAGCAAGACCAAGACCACCCGGAGCCCAAGGCAGAGGCCCCGAAAGGTCAAGGCTGCTCGTGGCCGGAGCTGGAGACCCAGCAAGCTTGATGCCACCCAGGGCCGAAGCAGGGGACTGCTCCGAAGTTCCACCAAGACTGAGGCTTTCTATGACTCAAACTGGAGCCTCAGCAAGACTGAGGATGTTCAAGGCCAGGGCCAGAGAACCAGCAAGGCTGAGGCTGCCCAGGGCAAGAGCCAGGGCATGAGCTCAACTTCCAGCAAGGCTGAGTCCACCTGGGGACCCAGCCCGAGTGTCAGCAAAACTGAGGTTGGTCAGGACCTCACCTACTACGAAGCTCTCTGAAGGGACCATCTAGCCCCTCACTTCTTGCTAGGGAGGGGAGCAGTTCTACTCACCCCCCAGCACTGGCACTGAGCCAGCTGCCTCCTTCCAGAGCAATTAAAAGTCTTAGCAAACAGTCCTCTGGTCCCATAGCTGAGTTTATTATACTTGTTCTCTTCTTTTACAAAATTAAAAACTTCTAAAACCAGGCCCAAGTGGCAGCTTGAGTCCCTCCATTTATAGAAACCAAGAAGGTTCCACCTGGCTTGATGAAACGGACACAGGGTATGGGGTGGAGGGGAGGGGGCATGGTGCCCGACCAAGGAGGCAAGGGGCAAGGGTGGCAGACTGAGGAGGGAGCGCCGCCACGAGCCACAGTCCCTGAGTTATAATTCACAGTAAGAAGGCTCAGGCTGCAGGGGGAGGTCAAGGCTCAGTGAGGTTCTGGGGTGACCAGGGGTTTCCCTGGGGAAGGTGGCCAGGGCCAAGATGCTCTTGAGCCAGGTTAGAGGCCAGGGCCCTTCCCAGCCATCTGTCCCGTGGCCCAGCCGCCACTCCCTTCATCTCACTTGGTGCGCTGGGTTCCTGTGACAGAGGCCCCAGGCCTTTCCTGCATGGCGTGGCCATTAGAGGGGCCAAGGATACCACCCGGGGAGTCAGAGAAAGAAGGAGATTCGGGAGGCCACGGTCTTGCAGCCATTGGAGGAGAACAGCTGCTCATCCTCAGGGAAGAAGGTGGTGCTGTCCAGCACAGCCTGGACAACCTCATCCCTCGGCTCCAGGCCCAGCTGGGCCAGCTCGTTGAGCACGCAGTGCCGGACGTGGTGCCGCTGCAGTGGGAGGAAGGGCACCACTGCGTCTAGGAGGCGCTCTTCCATGATGCCCGAGTGTGAGAAGCCATCTGCAGGAAGGGCAGGTGGGGAGGGGGCCTTGTGCTTCACAAGAGGAGAGAAGCTGGCCCCCAACCCCCAGGGGCAGGACGGAAGATGCTGGCCTCAGTCCCCTCAGCCGCCTTCTGGGTGTAGGACTCAGGGCCTGTAAGGCTGACCCAAGGTCACAGAGCTGGGAGTGCCAAAGCCGGGCTCAGAACTAGCAGGTCAGTGGGCAAAGCATGAGACCCCGGGAAAGCCTGGCCCCTGGGTGTGGTGAAGCCGCCTGGGGAGGGCTGCTGAGCCAGACTCACGGTGTGGGTTATCCAGCACGGCGCGGGAGATGACTGGCTCCAGCTCCTGCAGGAGGATCTCCTCGCGGTCCCGGCGGCTGCGCCACGCCTCCAGTGCCACCTGGTTGATCTGCTCGCCACCCGTGTTGCTAAAACCATGGGGGACCCAGGCTGAGACTCAGACGAGGACTAGCGCAGGGCAGGATTGGACCCTCGCCTCCCCGCTGCCACCTGACAGGAGCACAGCCCGGTGCAGGTTGAGGAGCCAACCCCACTGAAAACGCTCCACTTCCCCCTCCATGGTGTCCATATCCACGGCCCCTGCAATTCACCTACACATGCCATGTACTTTACAGTTTACAAAACGCTTTTGGGTCCCTCAACTGACTTTCCCTCACTAAACTTCCAGGAAGATATCGGGGCATCATTATTGGCCCCGCTGTTCAGAAGCAGAGACAGAGGCTCAGAGAGGCGGAGCCATGCTGCCTGAGGAAACGCAGCAAGGATTCTGAGAGCTGGGACTAAAGGACAAGAACTCTGTTCCTGTTTGCCCCAGGCCTGTGTCCTCCTCACCACAAAAGAGGGAAAACTTCTCGACCTGGCAGGGCTTCCACAAGGAAGTGGTGATCAAAAAGACTGAGCCCAGAATGGGCTGAGAGTGTCCAAAGGGAATCAACCAGGCGGAATGACAGTCATCTCTGAGAGGGTGGGGGGCACTGGGAAAGCCCAGCTAAGCCCACGGGGAATTGGATTCTGCTGGGAGCACAGGCCAAGAGCTGTAGAGCTGAACCTCTGCGAAGTGGCCCCCCACCGTGCCCGCTGCAAAGCCGGGCCCCACCTGATGAAGATGAAGATGGCTTTGCGATAGTTGGTCCCATATACAACCCAGGAGGAGCCCAGGAAAGGCCGCAGGACTTCCATCAGGCCCGGGGGCATCTTGTCCATCTCATCGAAGAGGAAGAGGGAGCGGCCACAGGCAGTGAGGTTCCCTTGGACCCAGTTCTTAAGATCCTTCTGTAGGGGAGAGACAGGAGTTCCAGGCGGGGCTGGAGAAACTCCCCCAACCCCAGACCTCTTCCCAAACCAAAAACTAACCTCCTTTCTAGGGAGATGTGGTCTCCCAGAGAGCACCAACCTCTTAGTGAGACTGATGGTGAAACTGTATCCCAGAGAGGGGCAGAGACTTGCCCAAAGCCACACAGCCGGTCAGCAGCAGAACAGGGACTCAAACCCAAGCCTCCCACTTCCCTGTTCAGGGCTCCTTGCACGACACCTGCTGCTTTCTATAAAAGAGGAAGGCTCCTTCCCGCTCCCTGAAACTACACAGCAGTGTTGACAGCTGAAATTGATCAGCCTGGAGGGTACCTTGCAATCAACAACAGTAGTAGTAAGAGCCAGTATTTCCCGATGCTTACTCTGAGCCACAAATTGGGGCTGATTTCCAGCAAGACAACAGTGCAGATTATCTGACAAACATAGGTGCTCCATAAATAATATCTGCAATGATATAATCTCATGTCCCTCACAACAACCCTGGCACGTAGGTACTGCCAGGTTCCTTACTGCCCCAAGGAATCAAAGTACTCCCTGCCAGGTAGAATGGCACCTTCCCAAGTTCTGTGCAGGATGGGTCCTGAGGGCTGGGGCTGCAGCCGGCTGTGTGGCCTGGAGCAGGTGACTCCCCTGTCTGGGCTCAGGACTTACTCCCTAGGGTGGCACCCCATGGTGAGGAGAACAGTGGTCAAGGACGCATCCAGCCTACCTTGTAGCGCTCGATGTGGCTGGGGTGGGGGAAGTGGATGACGGGAGAAAAGTGGTGCACGCGGGGGCTGCGGAGGCCGCCCTGGAAGAGGTAGTGCGCCAGCAGGGAGCTGACATAGGATTTGCCGGTGCCGGTCCAGCCATGCAGGGAGAGGACCAGCGGCTTGGTGGGGGCAGGGTCGCGCACAAAGGCCTTCAGCGCCTTCACCACCAGCGCCTTGGCTAGATGCTGGCCGGCCAGGTGCTGAGCCAGGTCACACTCCAGACCTAGGGCCACAGGAGGATGGTGAGGACACATCCCACCAAGGCAGAGGTTCAAGGGGAACGTCATGTCTGGAACCTGGTCTGGAACGTCATGTCTGGACTCCTGTGTCCTTACGTTTGTCCAAGCTGTCTATGCACATGGCACGGGGACCTTGGGGTCTGTGGCGGAAAAGAGCCACCTTCGGGCCTGATTCAGCTCGGCAGCGCCCCCACCAGGCAGTCATCTAGATTGCACTCAACCCTAAATGCGAGCTGTCAACGAGGTCAGCCCCAGCCCCGGCCATCCCCAGGGTGCTCTTCTCCCTTGACGGCCAGGCCATTCCGGGGAGGCCCAAGATCTCCCCAAAAGGGCTCTGCTGGCTGAGGCCTCTCTCCAGGTTGGCAGGGCCTCCTGGACCTCAACGGGTACCCTCCACCCTCGCAAGTCTGCCGGCCCCGCCCCCCGGTCCCACCCTCTGAGTCCTCAGCGGCTCTGGCCGGGGCCAGCCGGGCTCCCAGCGCGCCCGCGTCCGCCCGCCCCACGCTCCGGGCTCCCTGGCGCCTCACCCGGCAAGTCGGGCCGGAAGTCGCATTCGCAAAAGGCGCCCAAGTTGCAGCGCAGGGAAGTCAGGTCCCAGGCGGCGGCCGCGGCCGAGACCAGCCCGAACAGCTCGAGGAGCGAGCCCCAGGGCCGGCAGCTGCGCGTCACAGCCGCCATCCGGGTGAGGCCCGAGCTCTGTGTGGAGCAGCCAACTGCCTCGCCCGGGAACTGCAACTCCCGGCGTGCAGCGCTCCGCAGCAGCCACGCCCATCGCCTACAACTCCCGACACCCCTCTCCCCGTCTCCAAGGCAGGCCCCGTCTTTCCGCAGCAGGACCAGAAGGTGGCCTCCAGGGGGAACCCGCGAACCGTCCAATCCGGGACGGCGGGCCGCGTTTCCATGGCCACGGTAACTAGGGGACCATCGTAGTAACTCAGAAAGAATAAATAAAGGATTATGACCACAAAGGGCGACGTAACAATTACAGCAAAAACTTGTGCGGAACCTTACACCTTGCAAAGCGACTTTCCCATGCTCCTTTTTTCTTTTATGTGACAAAAGTGCCCTTGCTAACAGTTTTTGGTGAGCACTTACTCTGTGCCATTAGTGCTAAATGTCTATATAACTTATAATATGGTAATAGTATCTGCTATCCAGAGAAATGGTGGTGTTTCAATGAGATAAAGGCACACAAATTGTTTGGCTCTGAAAGTGATCAATAAATGATTATCAACATTCCTTTGTGTATGAAACAGGACTGTCCCTCACCTAGCAGCAACTGTGGTCAAATGCTTGGCATCAGTTCTAGGAGATGGGTTTTGTTGTTGTCCCCATGTTAATAAGGAGGCATTTGGGACCGAAGAGGTTAAGCCTTTTACTCAATGTCACACAGCTGGTAAACAATAGAACTAAACCCAAGTCTGGCTGCTGCCAGAGCCCTAGTGCGCGGTTGCATGTTATCAGCCTCTCTTGGTCAAAAGATTCAGAAGGCAAAGGACTCCAGACGTTTGAGGTTCAGCGCACAGGCTTCCCAGGCCTCCAGCTTGGCCTGGATTCGTTTTGATCCCTGTTGCCCACCTCCCCCACCCACTGGAGTAAGGGAACCAAGACAACAGCCTTCATGGCCCACCTCAAAGACCCTGTCCCTACCAACCTCAACACATAGTCTCACACACACACACACACCCCCCCAAGGCTTCGGGGGCCAAATATCAAAGCCTGAAAAGAAAGAAGTAGTTGCGGCGGGTGCGGTGGCTCATGCCTATAATCCCAGCACTTTGGGAGGCCGAGGCGGACGAATCAACATGGCGAAACCCCGTCTCTACTAAAAATACAAAAATTAGCCGGGCATGGTAGCAGGCGCCTGTAATCCTGGCTACTCTGGAGGCTGAGGTGGGAGAATCACTTTAACCCGGGAGGCGGAGGTTACGGTGACATAAGTGAAACTCCGTCTCAGAAAGAAAAAGAAAAAAACAAAAAGGGAAGGAAAGGAAAGGAGGAAGGAAGGAAGGAAGGAAGGAAGGAAGGAAGGAAGGAAGGAAGGAAGGAAGGAAGGAAGGAAGGAAGGAGAGAGAAAAGAAAGAGAGAAAGAAAGAAAAAAGAAAAGAAAAGAAAAAGAAAATGAGTAGTTTCCACTAACAAGGAGAAAAAAGGAGAGAAGTCTGGGTCCGGGAAGCCAGGTGGAGCTTTTCCCACTCTGCTGCTGTGACCCGGGAAAAGTCCCTTCTCCTTTCAGGTATCAGTCTTCCAGAGGGGAGTTGGGATCATAGATTTCAATAAGCCCTTCCACCCCAGTTCCTCGGATTTTTGGTTGTGCATTTGTGGGAACTGTTGCCATGGCATCCCGGGGCAGGGCAGGCGGTAGGAGCACTGGGTTGGAATTAGCTGTTTATCTCTCCCACTGGTTTGTGAGCTCCCAGAGAGCAAGGACTGGGTTTTCATACTTGCTGTAACCCTGGCTCCTGGCACAATCTGGACTGTTGCAGGTGCTGAAGAAGTATTTGTTGTGAAGTCCTGATTAGGGAAAATGAGTCATGCTGATAGGACCAGGGGAAAGCAAAAAGAGAAAGCAGATAAGCTCAAAGTCGGCCTTTTTTTTTTTTTTTTTTTCGAGACAGAGTCTCGCTCTGTCACCCAGGCTGGAGTGCAGTGATGCGATCTTGGCTCACTGTCAGCTGCATCTCCTGGGTTCATGCCATTCTCCTGCCTCAGCCTCCCAAGTAGCTGGGACTACAGGCGTCCACCACCACACCCAGCTAATTTTTTGTATTTTTAGTAGAGACGAGGTTTCACCACGTTAGCCAGGATGGGCTCGATATCCTGACCTCGTGATCCGCCCACCTCGGCCTCCCAAAGTGCTGGGATTACAGGCGTGAGCCACCGCGCCCAGCCAGACGTCTGCCTTCTTGGTGGTTCAGGTCACACAGCCCTCCTGTGCCCAACTTCTCACCAGACACCTGTAGGTTAGCCCACTGCAACCTTGGTGTTATCAGTACTGCAGAAAGCCCTGTTGAGCACACAGCGGAAACACCATCCCATAAAAACTCACAGCAAGGCTTTGTCGCTTCGCAGTCAGCTCCTCTTCTGCTGACCTGCCCATCGCTACCTTGCAATGCATTTTCATGCTTTCTCTAATAAATCTGCCTTTCTTTACCTACAACTGTCTTGGTAAATTCTTCTTACTCCCATGCCACTGGCCCCAGATACTCACCACTCACTCACAACATTTGTTGAATGTTCTACCTTTCACCTGAGAAAAGGTGCTTCCTTCTACCCCAGGAGCCCGAGAGAAAGAATAAAGAGTCATAAAAGTTTATTATATGAAAGAAATAACATGGCTTCTGTACATCTATTTACAGAACACAGAGACTTATTTACAGTGAGACGGAGGCCTTGGTGTGGGTGAGGGACAGACGGAGAGTGAGGAGGCGTGAGCAGCCTGCCTCCCATGGCTCGAAAACAGGGAACCCCAGCAGGAAGGGGAGCAGCAAAAGCTGGTGGGGGAACCGGCGTTCCTGTTCTTCCTCAATGGAGACCTGGTGAGCGTGTAGCAGGTGGGATGGAACCCAGGGTCCATGCAGGACCCTGGAGGTGCAAGGGAGATGCTTGAGTTGAACCCAGAACATTCTCGGGTTGATCACAGTGTCCTTGGGGTGCTCTGGGGAAAGGTCTGTGCCCCCTCTGCCCCTGACGCTGTCCGCAGCTGCAGAGGGGAAACGTCCCGGGGATCACAGCTCGCTGGAGCGGACGGCAGGCTCCAGCTTGTGGGACAGGGCAGTGAGGACCTTGTCGAACTTCTCATAGCGCCGGGCCTGACTGCTGCTGGCACCCTGACTGCCCCAGAGGAGGCGCATCTGGAACTCCGTGCTGAATACCTCCAGGAGCTCCGGCCGGGCCTGGAACCCTGCAGTGTTGGGGCATAGGGTCAGGCCAGAGGCTGGGGTTCCTGTCCAGAGCCCTGGCATTCTTCAGGGCCCCCCTGTTAGGGACCTCCCCTCAACTCCGCCAGGGATCCAACAAGGTTTGTGAATCAACATGACCCTGTAGTTTAGCATCTTTGTCCTGTTATTTGCAGCGTATAATTTAAAAATGATTAGACCATAAAATACTAATGTTAAATATGTTTGCAGATTTTTGGTGATTTTTTTCTTTTTTCATATTTTTCTGTTAAGTTCCAAATTATTTCCTAAGAAACACACATAAATTTTAGGCCAGGCGCAGTGGCTCACACCTGTAATCCCAGCACTTTGGGAGGCTGAGGCAGGCGGATCACCTGAGGTCGGGAGTTCAAGACCAGCCTGGCCAACATGGTGGAACCCCGCCTCTACTAAAAGTACAAAAAATTAGCCAGGTATGGTGGCCCACGCCTGCAATTGCAGTTACTCGGGAGGCTGAGGCAGGAGATTCCCTTGAACCTGGAAGGCGGAGGTTGCAGTGAGCTGAGATTGTGCCACTGCACTCCAGCGTGGGCGACAGTGTAATACTCCATCTCAAAAAGAAAAGAAAAGAAAAGAGGCCAGGTGCGGTGGCTCACGCCTGTAATCCCAGCACTTTGGGAGGCCAAGACGGGCGGATCACGAGGTCAGGAGATCGTGACCATCCTGGCTAACCCGGTGAAACCCCGTCTCTACTAAAAAATACAAAAAAACTAGCCGGGCGAGGTGGCAGGCACCTGTAGCCCCAGCTACTTGGGAGGCTGAGGCAGGAGAATGGCGTGAACCCGGGAGGCGGAGCTTGCAGTGAGCTGAGATCCGGCCACTGCACTCCAGCCGGGTGACAGAGCGAGACTCCGTCTCAAAAAAAAAAATAAAATAAAATAAAAGAAAAGACATGAGAGGAAGGGGTCAGGGAGACAGGGCAGGACAGAGGAGTGCAGAAATGTGAATGGATGCCTTGGAGGAAAGGGAAACAGTGAGGCAGGTGGAGGGAGGCCCAGGCCTGCAAGCCCCCGAAGATGCCACCCGCCACTCACCCTGCAGCTTGACCTCAGCATTGGTGTTGTACAGGCCTCCGTGGTGTGCCACTGTCCGGGCAGCCTCCAGGTGGGCCAGCACCACCTCCACGCCATGCTCCGTGCTGCCCCAGGGCTCAGGGCCCTCGGGTGGGGCCGAGTCACACTCCAGCAGGGTGATGAGGGGCAGCACATGAGGAAACGTGGTGTTGCTCAGCGGCGGGCCTTCTGCAGGGAGAAAGGCAGCAGGCACTTAGAGATCCTGTAGTGCCCACCATCCACTGCAGTCCTGGAAGCCGAGGTGCAGGAGGGAACCGGCCTGGCTGAGGTCCCAGAGAGCCTCAAGGGCTTCTGACTCCTGGGACAAACCCTTCCTTTCGGATTCCCCCAACTGAACCCACAGCAGCCCTGGCCCAGCCCCAAGGGCTGAGCCTGGATGTGAACAAGGCTGACACAGCTGCCAGCAGAGACAGTGAGCTCAGGGAAAGTAGCTTGCACAGAGCTCAGCCAGGCTGTCATCCCTGTCCATGCTGGGACCCCAGGGAGGGCTGCAACCTGTCCAAGGTCACACAACAAGAAAGTACCTTTGCCCTCGTTGAGGCTCTTGAGAAAAGGCTTGAGCTTCTTCTCGTACAGGATGGCACCCTCCGTGTGTCGCTGCCGCAGGGCCACCCATGTCTGCTCCAGTCGAGAAATCTGGGGAGGCCAAACTGTGAGAGACCAGCCAGGCAGAGGGCCTGCAGCGGCCACCCTGCTGCCCTGCTGAGTGGACATCCACATGTGGGATCAGTATTATTATTATGGCCATCCTTTGTGTACTAGGGACAGTGATGACTGCTTTTCATGTCTACCATGAGGCTCTCACAAAACCCATTTTACAGATTAGGGGACTAAGACTCAAGAGAGGGGAATGACTTGCCCAAGGTGATTCTAAAAAAAGTGGCAGAGCTGGGAGCTGAACCCAGGACACTGCCTCTGGGACCTTGTTGTTCTTATTTATTTATTTATTTATTTATTTATTTATTTATTTATTGAGATGGAGTCTCGTTCTATTACCCAGGCTGGAGTGCAGTGGCGCAATCTCGGCTCACTGCAACCTCCACCTCCTGGGTTCACGCGATTCTCCTGCCTCAGCCTCCTGAGTAGCTGAGACTACAGACATGCACCACCACATCTGGCTAATTTTTCTGTATTTTTAGTAGAGACGGGTGTCACCATGTTGCTCAGACTGGTCTCGAACTCCTGACCTCAGGTGATCTGTCCTCCCTCCTCAGCCTCCCAAAGTGCTGGAATTACCGGCATAAGCCACCGCGCCTGGCCATTGTTCTTATTTATTAGGCATAGGAGAGGCAGGCTCAGCTCTGAAGTCAGCTAGACCTGGTTCAAGTCCTAATTCTTTCAGCCTCTGACCATGTGACCTTAGGTAAGGACTACTCTGTCTCAAACACTCCATTTGTAAAATGTGGACGCTGAAGGCACCTACTTCATGAGATGGTTCTGAGGAATCAGTGCTGGTTAAGTACTTAGTATACTACCTAGCCTATAGGAAATACTCACTAAATGGTTATCACTTTATTCTTATTCTTTTTTTTTTTTTTTTTTTGAGACAGAGTCTTACTCTGTTGCCCAGGGTGGAGTGCAGAAGTGTGATCTCGGCTCACTGAAACCTCCGCCTCCCTGGTTCAAGCGATTCCCCTACCTCAGCCTCCTGAGCAGCTGGGATTACAGGCACGCACCACCACGCCCGGCTAATTTTTTGTACTTTTTAGTAGAAACGGGGTTTCACCATATTGGCCAGGCTGGTCTTGAACTCCTGACCTCGTGATCCGCCCGCCTCTGCCTCCCAAAGTGCTGGGATTATAGGCATGAGCCACGGCGCCCGGCCTATTCTTATTCTTTAAACTCATATAATGCTCCTCATTCGTTTTATTTTACAAGCGAGGAAACTGAGGCCCAGAGAAGGGGAAGAACTTGCTGTGGGTCGGCACTTGCAGAACTCAGTTCTCCCGGGTACTCTCACCAATGGTGCCTAGAAACTCCAAAGCTCCTCCTGATTCCATACACAGCCATCCCAAAGGCACCCCAGGGCTCTTCCAGACAGTCTACCGGATGCCGGCTCTGCGCGGCTCTCAGTACCTGGGCCATGTCCAGGGCACCCATGACCGCCGCGAAGCTGAACATGTTGCCCATAGTTCCCCGCAGCTCTGCCGCCAGCTGAATGGTCTTGTGCAGCAGTGCTGCCCGCTCCTCCGCAGAGCCAGTGCAGCCCAGGATGTCCACGGCCAGCATGATGGACATGGTGTGGAACCTGTCAGAGCGGCGGGGTAAGAGGCGGCGGGCTCAGGGACAGCGGTGAGGGGTGCGGGCCTGGGGCGCTGCCTGCGGTTGGGCCGGGAGGGGCGGAGGGCGGAGCCAACGTGAGAGGTTGTAAGGGTCAATGGGATAAGGGGGCGGGGCCAGAGCTGTGGGTGAACAGGGAAATGCGTCACGCAGAGCAGTTTGTTTTTTGTTTTTGTTTGTTTGTTTTTTGAGACAGAGTCTCACTCGTCGCCCAGTCTGGAGTGCAATGGCTCGATCCCGGCTAACTGCAACCTCCGCTTCCTGGGCTTAAGCGATTCTCCTGCCTCAGCCTCAAGAGTAGCTGGGATTACAGACGCCCGCCACCACGCCCTGCTAATTTTTAGTAGAGACGGGGTTTCGCCATGTTGGCCAAGCTGGTCTCGAACTCCTGACCTCAGGTGATCCGCCCACCTCGGCCTCCCAAAATGCTGGGATTACAGGCGTGAGCCACCGCGCCCGGCCACGCAGAGCAGTTTTAAGAATGCACAAGGAGGACCCCGAGCTGATAGGCGAGGCCAGGCTGATGGTCAAGGGGATGATTGGTCAAGGGGATGCGAAAGGAAGGCGAATGCGGAGATACAGGATTCAGTCTTTGGAAATCAGCTTGCTTAGAGCGGGTTATCAGGGGTTGCGATTAGTCAATGGGATGGGAGGCGTGGCCAGAGCCCTGGGAGCCGAGCTGAGGCTGTGATTGGCCAACCCGCCCTGTCCAGCGGGGAGTGCGGTAGCCGGGGGTTCCCCGAGAGTCCCCGGGTGCCGGCGCTGTCTCACCTTTCCAGCAGGTCTAGGCGTAGTTGCCGGCCATGGGGGAGGGTGAGCAGTTCCATGCCCCAGCGGACTCCCATTAGGGTCTGCATCTCCTTGGTAACGCCCAGTATCCTAGCAACCTGCAAAGACGCCCAGAGGGCTGATTAATATACTGTCAGGGCTGGCCCCAGCCATCTGGGAGTCAGAGAGCTTTATCTAAGTGGGTAGCCTGGTTGGAAGGCGGAGTTTGAATTCCAGCTCCACCGCTAACCCTCTGATATGGAGCAAGTGACTCTGCCTTTCTCAACGAGCCTCAGTTTCCCCATCTGTGAAGTGAGAATTAATAGGAAAATGCCCAGAGGTGCCTGGCATATTAAATATTCAGTTAAGGTCGGCGGGGCGGGGTGGCTCACGCCTGTAATGCCAGCACTTTGGGAGGCTGACGTGGGCAGATCGCCTGAGATCAGGAGTTCGTGACCAGCCTGGCCAACATGGCGAAACCCCATCTCTACCAAAAATTCAAAAATTAGCCGGGTACAGTGGCGTGTGCCTGTAGTCCAGCTACTCGGGAGGCTGGGGCAGGAGAATCGCTTGAACCCAGGAGGCAGACGTTGCAGTGAGACGAGATCACGCCACTGCACTTCCAGCCTGGGTGACAGAATGAGACTCCATCTCAAAAAATAAAAATAAAATAAATAAATAATTAATTATTCAGTTAAGGTTAAGAGCCGGATACTTGTCCATTGCAGAGGGAAACCCTGAAGCCTAGGCAGGGAATGGGCTTGCCCAAGGTCACACACTGGGCCTAGAACCTGGGTCCTCCCTGCCACCCTGGACTCTTCATGGAGCAACATCTCTGCCTTGACGCTTTTCTTGCTTCCCGTGCTCTGAGACCAGTATAACCCGATGATCAATTTCTCCCAAGAAAGGAGAAACTGAGGCACAGAGAGAACTGGGGTCTTTAGATGTTCAATGATTCAACACAGCTAAGGCCCGGGCATTGACAACTTATGGGCCAAGGAGGTAATGATTTCTGCTTATTTGTCCACTAGAGGGGGTGGGGGCGGAGAGTCAGGCCTTTTCTAGTCCCAGGACAAGCTGGCTAACCCTCAAGGGGCTCTACGGCACACTACAGAAGTGTCCCCAAGTGCCTCAGGGAGCCAGAGACCACTGGGTTTCAGGTCTGCCCAGTTGTAGCCAAACTGACATCTGGAGGAAGCAAGGATATCGTGTGACGTGTGTGTGTGTGTGTGTGTGTGTGTGTGTGTTTTGAATAGTGTCATTCTGTTGCCCAGGCTGGAGTGCACTGGTGCGATCTCGGCTCACTGCAACCTCTACCTCCCAGGTTCAAGTGATTCTCCTGCCTCAGCCTTCCGAGTAGCTGGGATTACAGGTGCCCACCACGACACCTAGCTAATTTTTGTATTTTTAGTAGAGATGGGGTTTCCCATGTTGGCCTGGCTGGTCTTGAACTCCTCACCTCAGGTGATCCGCCCGCCTCAGCCTCCTGAAGTGCTGGGATTCAGGCATGAGCAACCACCCCCGGCCTTATGTGCTTTTTAAAAGGAGAAACTGGAGGCCCAGTGAGGCTAAATGACCAGCCCAGAGTCACAGAGCAGGCAAAGGACAGCCATGGAGCTAGAATCCAGGCCCATTTGTTGTACTTGGGGAATCTGGAAGCCAGTTTCTCATTGCCCTGCCCCATAGAACGGAGATGCTCCCTCTACCCCAGTGCACAGCCAACACCTACCAGGCAGTCCACCTTGGTGACATGCCGGGCCAGTGTCCGGGCATCCACCTCTGCCAGCAGCTCCTTCACCTTGCGCAGAAGGCCCACCTCCAGCGGTCGGTTATCCCTGGGGATCAGTAGTGACTGGAAGGTGGCCGGGTTGAAGGAAGAAGTGACTTCCACGATGGGGACTGTGAAGGTCTTGCCCCAGTCCTCCTCGGGGGCCCCATTTTCTGACAGTTCCTTTAGCTTCTCCCCATAGCTCCTGGCCTGCCGGCTGGAGGCCTCAGCTGCTGCCCACTCTCGGCTGCCACGCACGGGAGGCTGGAGCTGGCAGTAGTGGCCAGAGTCCGGGTCACTGTAGCTGCTGAGTGATGGTGACGGGGAGGTCTTGCAGAGGGTGTGGGAGGGGCTGGTGTGGGGGCCCTTGTCTGACTCCCCATGGGTCTTTGGGGCACTTCCGGGACACAGCTGGGGCTCACTGGAACGGCGGGTGACAGGGGAGGCAGGCAGTGCTGTGGCAGAAGGGGCTGCAGGGGCGGCATGGACACGGGTTACTGCAGAAAGAGAGAGAGGCCCCGTTATAGCAGCTCCCCACCAAAGTGAGATTCCCGCACCCCTTCCCAAAGAGCAGGCTCCCTCACTCCTTGTAGGGAGTACAGAGGTGATGTCCCCACCTCCCTGCATCACCAGAGACCAGGGCCAGCTGACTCTGGCAAGCTGACCAGCCCAGGTGATGCTCTGAAATCACCAGGACCTATGAGTTTGCATGGCCCCACCCTGAGGCTGCTGCAGCCTTGGGGACCCACTGCTTGGAGGAGCTTCAGTGATCCAGGGAAGCTGAGTATCTGCTGGAGTTTCTTGTGCCACACGCGATTGTTTCTCAACGAGTTAGCAATAATTATTTCCTTTTTTTTTTTTTTTTTTCAGTCAGTGTCTCGTTCTGTCACCCAGGCTGAAGTGCAGTGGCGCCATCTAGGCTCACTGCAACCTCCACCTCCTGGGTTTAAGCAGTTCTTCAATTCTTGACCCTCAGCCTCCCGAATAGCTGGGATTACAGTCATGTACCACAACGCCCAGCTAATTTTTTTTTTTTTTTTTTTTTTTGAGTCAGAGTCTCGCTCTGTTGCCTAGGCTGGAGTGCAATGGCACAATCTCAGCTCATTGCAACCCCCGCCTCCCAGGTTCAAGCAGTTCTTGTGCCTCAGCCTCCAGAGTAGCTGGGATTACAGACGTGTGCCACCGCGCCCGGCCTGAATTAGCAATAATGATTTGTTGCTATACATTGTGTGCCCAGGAGCTGGCAACATGCTGGAGACATAACCACGGTAAAACCATCATCAAACCTCAAAGACGATATTTACTGAGCTCTTAGTGCCTGCAAGACCCTTCTTTGTACCTCAGTCTATTTAACCCTTTCAATGTCCTATGAAGTAAGTACTTTTTTTTTTTTTTTTTTTTTTTTTT
>NC_037683.1:11195633-11284492 GCF_003255815.1 Theropithecus gelada | reverse complement strand
ATCCTTTTCATTTTTTCCAGAAATGACCTATTGGAATGTTTCTAACATAGAAACTTTCTTCGTATTTATAAGAAAGCACAGTGTAGGCCGGGCGCAGTGGCTCAAGCCTGTAATCCCAGCACTTTGGGAGGCCGAGACAGGTGGATCATGAGGTCAGGAGATCGAGACCATCTTGGCTAACACAGTGAAACCCCGTCTCTACTAAAAAATACAAAAAACTAACCGGGCGAGGTGGCGGGCGCCTGTAGTCCCAGCTACTCGGGAGGCTGAGGCAGGAGAATGGCATAAACCCAGGAGGCAGAGCTTGCAGTGAGCCGAGATCCGGCCACTGCACTCCAGCCTGGGCGACAGAGCAAGACTCTGTCTCAAAAAAAAAAAAAAAAGCACAGTGTTCTGTACTTTCCACTTAATTTTGCTGTGAACCTAAAACTGCTCTAAAAAATAAAGTCTATTAAGAAAAATAGAGCCGGGCGTAGTGGCTCATGACTGTAATCCCAGCATTTTGGGAGGCCGAGGTGGGCAGATCACCTGAGGTCAGGAGTTCGAGACCAGCCTGGCCAACATGGTGAAACCCTGTTTCTACTAAAAACACAAAAATTAGCTGGGCATGGTGGCACACGCCTCTAATCCCAGCACTGTGGGAAGCCGAGGCAGGTGGATCACCTGAGGTCAGGAGTTCGAGACCACTCTGGCCAACATGGCGAAACACCGTCTCTAATAAAAATACAAAAATTAGCCAGGCGTGGTGGCGGACACCTGTAATCCCAGCTACTCGGGAGACTGAGGCAGGAGAATCACTTGAACCCAGGAGACGGAGGTTGCAGTGAGCCAAGATCCCGCCACTGCACTCCAGCCTGGGCAACAGGAGCAAAACTGCCTCGAAAATAAATAAATAAATAGTTGCTAAATAAACAATCCATGGATACATCTTATATGTTGATATCAACAGTTCTGCTAGCAGGTTTTCAGTGTCAATTATTGCTCTTAGTAAAGGTCTCGCCTCAGAAAAGAGGCGGAAACATACATAACCACACATAGGTTACAGAAGTCTTCAACAACAGATTCCCTCCACCTGCTCCACCCCTCTGCTGGCCATACCAGTGCTGTAGGCAGGGGAGCTAGGGCTCTCGGAGATGGGCGACATGGGTGAGTGCAGGTCCGGGATCTGGTCCATGCTGAGGGCACAGCTGCGGATGGAGTCCCGAGGGCGGGGCAGCGACGTACTGTGGAGCAGACACCATCATGGGCAGGGAGCCCAGAGGTCAGGGGCCTCAGCCTGCCTCTGGGACCCCCCACCTCTTCACCTTGAACTTCAGAGGCAGAGAAGGCTTGGAGATTATCAAATCCAACCTCCCGACTGATAGGTACAAAAAACCCTGAAGCCCAGAGGAGGAAGGGGACATAGGGAGTCAGGAGCAGAGCTAGGAACCCTGGTGGCGAGCACGCCTGGTTTCTTCCCTTTTTTTTTGGAGATGGAGTCTCACTCTGTTGCCCGGGCTGGAGTGCCATGGCGTGATTTCAGCTCACTGCAACTGCTGAACCCACCTCCCGGATTCAAGACATTCTCCTGCTTCAGCCTCCAAGTAGCTGGGATTACAGGTGCCCGCCACCAAGCCTGGCTAATTTTTTGTATTTTTAGTAGAGATGGAGTTTCACCATGTTGGCCAGGCTTGTCTTGAACTTCTGACCTCAGGTGATCCGCCCACCTCATCCTCCCAAAGTGCTGGGATTACAGGCACGAGCCACCGCGCTTGGCCATCAGCCCAGTTCCTAGTCAGTATCCTCCTCATCACCCTGCTCTCCTCCATTCCTACCCAGCTTCCCCTCCCACGAAGCTTAGAGCAGCCTGAGGATGAGGCTTGGGGGCACCCAGCTGAGCCAACACTTCTCACGCTCCTCTGTTTCTCTCCTTTCCCAAGGAGGAGGGGATGGGAAAGGAGGTACAGGCCAGAATTCAACACCCCACGAGTGCCTTTGTGCAAATTAGTCGACTACAACCATTCTCTGGGCAGACACGGCTCCTCACTAGTGCCCTTAGCTTGATAAGCAGACTCTTTCCTCCGACCTGGAGAACGGTCTGGGGAGAGGGGCTAGCAGGAAGAGTGGGGAGCCTTAGGAAGTAGGCCCACCATTCTGACCTCTCCTCACTGCTCCCAGCTACGCTCAGGATGCCTCAGGCACACATGGTCTGTGGATCCTGGCACCATTATGTTTACTGGCTCCAAACCACAGGCCAAGTGGCTGCTGCCCACAGGGTATCCATTCATCAATTCCTTGACTGGGAGCACCCAACCCAGCCCCCGGGAGATGGGGCCTCAAGGGCCTATCCAAGTGCAGGTGGCACAGGACAGCCGATCTCTGCAAATAGCCAGGGAAGCCACAGAAACTTGGGGCACAGACTTCAGAGTCTAAAGACCTGGGTTCGAATCTTGATCCTACCCATTCTCTAGCAAGCAGCTTCCCCCCTTTAAGCCTATGTCCTCATCTACAAATTGGGTGTATGGGCAGGACCCACCTCCCAGGAGGAAGTGGGCATTGATGAGATTGGCCACGTACAGCACTTAACACTTAGTAGGATCTCAGGAACCAGCAGCTGCTGTGGCTTTTCCTGGCATCCAGGGCCTGGTTTTAGCCCCAGAGACAACCAGGTGTAATTAAAATTTGCTGAGAACATCCCATTCCCTGTGCAGTGATTTCCATGCTGTAAAGTCCTCTGCTCGGATGCCCACCTTGGCCTAGCTGCGTAGGATGGAGGGGTGGCATCAGGTGGCAGGGACCAGGCCCCTCTCTGGTTCAGGACTCAGGCCTCCCCTGGCATAGGGAGGGCTGCTTGAATGAAAGCCTTTATAGGTAGGAACATGGAGATAATAAAGGAGAGGTGACAGGGTCAAGGGCACATGGCCAGCAAGTGGCAGAGCTGGGACTGCCACTTGGGTCTGACTCCCTGCAAGTCCTTCGTTCCGTACATCCACACAGTATGGCCCAACCTTCCTCCCATTCCTCCCTGCACACAGAGGCTCCAGGAGGGGAATTTCATCCCATTTCAGTGTACCTGGCCCTTCCCTTTCTCACTAGCCCTCTCATTACCCACATCCCCATTTGACAAATGGGGCCCTGGCTGACCTGGTGGCGCAGCCATCGCTGCGGGTGACCTTGTCCGCAGTGAGTCCGTCGGTCATGGTGACGCTGCGCCGCTTCATGTGGCTGCCCTTGGGGCCTGAGGGGCTGACGGGGCTGGCGGGCTTGCTACTCCCCTGTCCCAGGCCGTAGCTGGCCTCGAGGTAGCGCAGTGGGAAGGTGCGGTTCACCGGGCAGTAGATGATGGCACCACTCTGCTCTGACACAGCCTTGCGGCTGCCCACATGATAGCGCACGAGGGCGGGCACATGGTCGAAGCTCTCCTGCTCAAACAGGTACTGGATGTGTGTGTAGCTCTCGCCTGCCTTCACCACCACCTTGTTGATCTTGAAGTGCAAGGCCTGGTTGCGCCAGCGGCACGTGAGCACATAGTCACCCAGGCTGGTGAGCGAGTCCCGGATGAGGAAGTCGCCATTGCGTTGTACCAAGGTCTCTGAGACCTGCAGAAGGCATGGTTAGGCTGGAGTAGGACAGGGCCAGAAGAGGGTCAGACCCAGGATCTGGGGGACAGAGCAACTCAGGATTAGGGGGGACAGCAAGCCCAGATCCAGGGTATAGAGGACCCAGTGAACAGAGACACCTGACATCTGAGAGCGGGGATGCAATGACCCAGGTTCAGAGGGGGTACCTCAGGCAAAGGCCCTGGGTCTGCAGCACAGAGGCCCAGGGTCTGGAGGAGTGAGAATGGCTGATCTGAGACCCAGGTCTCAGACCCATCCCTTCTCAGGGTTCCGGTTGGGCAGAGTAAATTCCTAATCCTCATTCTTCCAACCTCTCAGTGCTCTGGCATGCCTCTGGCCCTTGCACCCTCAAGCTGCTTTTTTTGTCCTGGAACACCGTTCCTGCCTTGTCCATCTGATGAACTTCAGATGTTTATTTATTATTTATTTATTTTTATTTATTAGTATTATTATTATTATTATTTGAGATGGAGTCTCACTGTGTTGCCCAGGCTGGAGTGCAGTGGCGTGATCTCGGCTCACTGCAAGCTCCACCTCCCGGGTCCATGCCATTCTCCTGCCTCAGCCTCCCAAGTAGCTGGGACTACAGGTGTCCACCACCACGCTCGGCTAATTTTTTGTATTTTTAGTAGAGACGGGGTTTCACTGTGTTAGCCAAGATGGTCTCGATCTCCTGACCTTGTGATCCACCCGCCTTGGCCTCCCAAAGTGCTGGGATTACAGGCGTGAGCCACCACACCCGGCCTTATTATTGTTATTGAGATGGAGTCTCACTCTGTCACCCAAGCTGCAGTGTGGTGGCACAATCTCCACTCACTGCAACCTCCGCCTCCCAGGTTCAAGTGATTCTCCTGCCTCAGGTGCGTGCCATCACACCTGGCTAATTTTCATTTTTTTAGTAGAGACAAGGTTTCACCATGTGGGCCAGGCTGGTCTCAAACTCCTGACCTCAGGTGATCTGCCCGCCTCAGCCTCCTAAAGTGCTGAGATTACAGGCGTGAGCCATCACACCTGGCCCCACCTGGTGAACTCCTATCTATCTCACAAAGGCCTCCATCCTCAGTGTCCCCTCCTCAGGACTTGCCCATATTCATACTAGGCACTCTATTCTTGCACTTCTTCCACTAGGCTCTGACTGTCAGCCCCCTACCCTGGGCCATTAGCCATCAAAAGAAGCCACCACCTCTTCTACCTCTGCAGCCTTGGTGCTTAGCACAGGTCCTGGCAAAGTTGATGTTTGACAAAGATTATAGCATGAATGAAAGAAGGAACAAGTGATCTATAAACTTAAGTCTGTGGCTTATAAAATCACCTCAGCCAAGAAACTCAACTTTGCCAAAACTAAGTAGCCCAAAGATTGGTACTCACTAAGCAAGCATACAAAAGGCAGATATACAGACCAGACAATAACAGTAACAATAATAAGAACAAAGGCCAACATTCATGGTGTCAAGCATCATGTTAAACATTTTACCTGCATTATTTCATTTAATTTTCACAAGAACCCTTTGCAGTAGATACTGAGGCTCGGAGAGGTGAAGCAACTTCTTCAAGGTCACAGTCAGTAAAGGGCAGAGCTAGACCTCATCCCAGTCCATTCCGATTGAACCCATCAAGCAATAGGACAGAGCGTCCCAGGTGGCTGCAACCAGGGCTGGGGCTGCCCAAAGCAGTGGGTGGGAGGGTCCGGGGTTGAAGTTCCAGCTGGGGGCCTGCTCACCTCTCGGGGGATGCGGCCATGGTACCAGGCATGGCTGCGGAGATCCGTGCTACTGAGTTTGAGCTCCTCCTCCAATTCCTTGTGGAGTTTCTCTGGCGATGAGTCCAGGATGTACTTCTCCTTGGAGAACTGAGTAGGAGACAGCAAGAGTTGGCATCCAACTTAAAGCCCCCTTCTTCCTTCCCTCCCAGCTTCACTCTACCATGGATGAACTCCTCCTATCCTGGGACTCTGGGAACACTAAGGCACAGGTGCCAGAAAGGTCCTTTACCTTGGGTCCCAGAAAGAGTAAAGAAATCTCAATTCCTTCAACCAAACAATGCCAACTGCATTCCAGGCCCTGTGCTATATGCCAGAGGTGGATGCGGTGACACATAAACCAAGCCTGGCCCTCAAGGCAGTGCCTAGGCTGAGGAGAGGCAAAAGCAATGGGAGCCTCTGAGTAGAGGGCGGTCAGCACCATAGCGCTGGACAGCGGCAAAGAGCCAGGTGGCTTCTACAAGCAGGATTAAGCCTGGGCAAGGCAGAGGCATCTGGGAAGCCTTCCTGGAGGAGAGGGCAGTAAGAAAACACTCATTATGCACCAACGGCACCAAACTGATCTTGAAGTGTTGGAGGGGGATTTCTACAGGTGAATCTTGGAGGTAGGGCAGCAGGTAACTGCAGGAAAAGCTATGAGCAAAAACCACAGAGCTGGTTGGACAAGGATACATTCTGGGATGGCGCATTCTACAATGCAAGGGTGGGGAAGAGACTATAAACAGGGACACGGGGACCCCACACAGACATCTGCATTTCCCCTTACAATTTCCAAAGCCATTTCTCCCTTGAAATCCCCAGCAATCCTCACCAGATGAGGAGGCCATGGCCCAGCAGGGAAGCCCAAGGCCCCCGAAGGAGATAATGCCCAGTACTCCACCCTTCCACCTGGCCCAGAACCTCCTGGTTTCTTGATCACTGTGGCCTGAAGTTGGAGGCTGATGGATCTCAGGGGCCCTAAAGGCAGAGGAAGGGAAGCCCCTAATGCCAGGTGTGCGCCCAGCAGAGCCCAGTCCAATCCTGGCTGTGCCATGTGAGCTCTCTGGGCCTCAATTTCTTCCTCATTAAAATGGGTACAGTGACAGAACCTGCCTCACCTCACTGTGAAGATGGAAAGAGACAGCACTCCAGAGTACTACTAGCACACAGACATCCTCATCACTGCAAGGACATGGGATGGTTCTTCCTCTCCTTCCCCCAACTCCAGGCCCCAAAGATGGCTACTCCAAGACAGACAGACCCCAGCACTGGCCAGAAGGCAAGATCAATGAGGGAGGGCAGTAAAGGGCCTTCATCCCAGGTGAGTCTCTCCCTGGGGTCCCTCGCTCCCCAGACTCCAAGGGTCCTCCGGTTCGCTCCCTGCCTCCTCAGACCATCCACAGATTTTGCCTCCTAATTCTATGACTACATCCCTTACCCCTCTGCTCCCATACTGCCTGGGTTTACCCCAGTCTGCATTGCTCCCAAGACACCATGATTCCCAGTGTCAGAGATATCTAGAATCTCCTGACTCCATTCAACATTGACTAAGTCCTTATCCTGGTCCTGTCCCAGGGGTGAGGACCCAAGGTGGCCCCTGCCCTGGGGGAGGCCTTGCAAACACTGACAATCAATTCCCGGTCTCCCGAATGTCCCGAGATGCACAGACAGAGATGGTGCACCACCAAACTAGTCAGGGGGCAGAGTCAGGGATCACTTCCCAGAAAAGGTGACATTTCTGCTGAGGTCTGAAGAAGGACTGGGTGAGCCAAGCAAAAGCACCAGGGTGGAGAGGGCAGGTGGACAGGTGGGCAGGGAAGAGCTTCTGGACAGAGAGCAGCAAAGTCAGGGCCCTATGGGCAGAGCCAAGGGGAGGGAGGGGAGATGAATGAGAAGCTTCCAAGGGGCTGTGGGGGCAGGGGCAGGTGTGGCAGGTGTCTTAGCGAGCTGGGGATTAGCCAGAGGCCACAGCACAGCCATGGAAGGGTTTGGAAGTGTTGGAGCAGGTTTAGACCACTTGGGGAGAGCAGTCTAGGGGTTTCTAGGCAGTGGCAGGGCAGATAAGGTGTGGGGAGAAGGAGTGGGGGAAGGGGAGTTTAGACGGCCATTGATTCATGCAGGAGAGCAGGGCGGAGGGGTCAGAGAGGACTCCCGGCCCAGATCCTAGAAGGATGATGGGACACGCTGAGTGGGCAAGGCTGGGGCAGGAGCAGCTTGGCGGTGGGCCCATGAAAATTTGGACCTTGAGGAACCTGCAGGACTCTGGGGACAGATGGTGGGAGTGGGTGGTTTGCACAGGTGCTCAGGAGAAAGGCCTGGGGGTGGGAATTCTGCACATCCTCCAGCCGTGGTAGAAACCGACACTCCCGAAGGGCAGAGAGGCCCAGGGCTGAGCTAGGATCCCGGCCTTCTCAGACACCTACACTTCTCCAAGGGGTCCCCTACTTCTGGGGGTCCCTGTTCTCTCTCCCTCTCACTCTGCGGTGCTCACACCTGCATTTCCCCTAGTCCTCTTTCCTTATATCACATCAAACCCTGGGAAGGGAAGAGTGGGCGTCACAGGGAAAAAGGGACCCAAGATCTCAGCCTTCTGGCGTCCTCCTTGACAAAGGGCATGCAATTGAGACCTTCCCCCAGTTTCAGCTGGAGCCCGAGGGACGCGGGCAAAGGAGGGAGGAGGCTGGATGTTGAAGAACCCGCCCCAAGGCTGCCACCGTGTGACCTTGAGCCAGTCACTTCCCCTCTCTGGGCCTGAGAAGACTCATCCGTTAAAGGGGGCTGGGAGACTGGGCTCCCCTTTTCCAGCTTAATCACTGGTCACGGAGAGTCTGGGGGGACCAACTTGGTCCTCCCACACACCTGAGGGTGAGGAATCCTAGGGTCCCTGTGCCTTGATCTCACATCGACCTGGGGGCCCCCAGCTCCCTAGAGTTGGGGGTGCTGGAGTGCGAATGCAGCATCCCTGTGCTCGGCGCTCTGCTATTGGCCAGAGATGATCTCACCGCCTCCTGGCCTGCGCGCGCCTGATTGGCCGGTGCGGGGATGCTCCGCTCCGCAGCCGGCGGGGCCGTCCTTCAGGCGGGCTCCGCGAGCGTGTGTGAGCCTGGGGGAGCGAAGAGCCAACGCGCCTGGCATCTCCCAGGGGGCTCAGGGAGCAGGAGCGCGGAGACCCCCGGACAGGGTCTTAACCCCTTCCCGCCAGCCCGAGCCCAGCATCCCCTCCAGCTCACCTCGGAGTCCCAACCCCAAGCAAAGCCATCCCCAAAGGATGCTCCGCAGAGAGGCGGGGTCCGGGTCCTCCCCTCCACCCCCTTCCGTTTAACCCTCTCACCGCCGCGGCGCCGTCCTGCACTGCCCGGCCAGCTGGGCTGGGAGAGACCTGAGCCCCAGGCATGTCCAAGCACACCTAGAGGGCGGGAGAGTGGCGGGTGCTCTGGCCCCAACCCTGGCACCCGAAGCATCACCCGTATTTCCTGCTCCTCACTCAGCTTTCAGATCCCAGCCCAGCGCCCCCGGTACAATGGGGAGCCAGGGTGCCCAGGTCAGCCGCAAGGGCCAGCGTGCCAGGCGGAGGACCGGCAGGGTGCCGGGGACCCCATCTCCCGGTACCCTCTGCCCCAGCTCTCTCCCTCCTGCAGAGAAGGCAGAAACGGACCGGCATCCACCATAGCCCGGAGTCCCAGGAGTGACCGCCGAACCCTCACCCCGCGGAGCGCCTGGGCGCCCAGAGGTGAGGCTGGGGCGACCCCGCCCCCTCCCCTGACCGGCCCGGCCGGGCCGACCCTGCCGGGCGGGCGCCGCAGGACTGCAGCTCCCCAGCTCTCTCTAGGGCCCCGGGCGGAGCGGCCGGGGTCCCAACCCGGCGCGCATGGCGGGGGCCGAGCCGCCCCCTCACCTGCACCTGCACGAAGGAGCCGCGGTAGAAGCAGCAAGCGGCTGCCGACAGGGCGCTCCACAGGCTGCACCGCTCGGTCATGGTGGGGCCGGGCTGCCGAGGCCGGGACGGTGTGGGGGGGCGGTGGCCGGCGGGGCAGGGGCGCAGGGACCAACCGGCTGGGCACCGGCTGCGCGTGCCTCTCAGCGGCGCGATTACCTCATCGCCTTGTCGGGGGAGGAGCGGGGAGGCGGGGCGGGGAGACCCCACCCTCCAGCCGGTCAGGGGAGGGGAGGGGGCCATTGTTCCTCCCTCTGCCCGCCCCCCGCTCCCAGCCCCTCGCCCCCCGCCCTCCAGTCCCGCGCGCTCGAGCTGCCTGGAGCTGCGGGCGCGGAGCAGAGGACCTGCCAAGGAGGGTATTACCCGGGGCAGCGGGATCGGGTGGGGACTCATGGACCAGCGAAGGGAGGTTCCTGCCTCCCCCACTCGCCGCACCTCTAACAGACCGGGAGCAGGCAGAGACTTTGAATTAAATCATATCTAAAACTGGAAAAATCCCTGTATGTGCTCGACCAAATTCTTTGTGGCCTCAGGAAATCTCCCAGAGTCCAGGATTTCTCACCCCTGGTTTGGAATCAGAGACTCTGCTGGGAATCGCGGATGTTCACTGATAAGACTCTGGGGGTGCAGAGAGCCAGTAAAGCCCAGTGGTTAGAGGGGCAGCCTGGGTTCAACTGTCCCCTAATTACTGGTGCGCCCACTCCCACCAGCCCCTTCCCTGGGATCTACGACTTACTTGTGGAAAATGCACCTGTCAAACGCAGCTAAAGCCTGCGCTGACCTCATAGAACTCTTGTAAGCTTTTGCTGAGCTGGTGCATGTAAGTTGCCAGGCATGAAATAAGCGCTCAATAAGTGCACGCTATTATTTTCAAGCTTCCTGTCTTAGAAACTGGACTTTTTGGCCCGGCATGGTGGCTCACGCCTGTAATCCCAGCACCCTGGGAGGCCAGGGCAAGTGGATCACTTGAGGCCAGGAGTTCGAGACCAGTCTGGCCAGGATGGTGAAATCCTTTATTAAAAACACACAAAAAAATTAGCCGGGTGTGGTGGCACATGCCTGTAATCCCAGCTACTCAGGAGGCTGAGGCATGAGAATCGCTTGAACCCAGGAGGTAGAGGTTGCAGTGAGGTGAGATTGTACCACTGCACTCCAGCCTGGGTGATGGAGCAAGACTCTGTCTCAAAAAGAAAAAGAAACTGGACTTTTTGTCCCAGAACCACATACTCTTCAATGCAAAGGGAGCCATTGCTGATTCCCCATCAGTCAGGCCTCAGGTCTAAATCCTTCTGACAGACTGTGTGACCGCAGGTGGGTGAGTCCACCTCTCTGAGCCTCAGTTGTTTATTTGTTTTCTGTAAATACATCTGACGCTCTGGGCAAGCAGCCTGGAATTTTATGGTCTTGGAATTTAAGAATCCTTTCCTTAGAATCAAAGTATACACAAAACAGTTCTGGAAGCTGACTCCTCAAAGATGAGTATCTCAAGGTAGGAGGGGGCTTTTGGTTTTGTTTTTTTGAGACAGAGTTTTGTTCTTGTTGCCCAGGCTGGAGTGGAATGGAGTGATCTCGGCTCACTGCAATTTCGGCTGCCCAGGCTCAAGCAATTCTCCTGCCTCAGCTTCCCGAGTAGCTGGGATTACAGGTGTGCGCCACTATGCTTGGTTATTTTTTTTTTTCTTTTCGTAGAGATGGGGTTTCACCATGTTGGCCAGGCTGGTCTTGAACTCTTGACCTCAAGTGATCCGCCCGCCTCGGCCTCCCAAAGTGCTGGTATTACAGGCATGAGCCACCACGCCCAGCCTAAGAGGGGGCTTTTGGAACCCAACTATTGATTCCTTTTAACCCTCATTTGACTTTTTTTTTTTTTTTAAAGAGGCAGGGTATCCCTCTGTAGGCCAGGCTGGAGCACAGTGGCGTAATCACAGGATTGACCTCCTGGGCTCAAGCAATTCTCTTGCCTCAGCCTCCCAAGTAGCTGGGACTACAGGTGCGCACCACCACACTCAGCTAATTTTCTGTTTTTTCAAGACACAGTCTCACTCTGTCACCCAGGTTGGAGTGCAGTGGCTCAATCTCTGCTCACTGCAGCCTCTGCTTCCTGGGTTCAAGTGATTCTCATGCCTCAGCCACCCAAGTAGTTCCTAGTAGCTGGGATTACAGGCATGCACCACCATACCCAGATTACTATTATTATTTTATTTATTTATTTATTTTTGAGATGGAGTCTCGCTCTGTCTCTCAGGCTGGAGTGCAGTGGCACGATCTCCACTCACTGCCAGCTCCGTCGCCTCCCGGGTTCACGCCATTCTCCTGCCTCAGCCTCCCAAGAAGATGGGACTACAGGTGCCCACCACCACGCAGGGCTAATTTTTTTTTGTATTTTTAGTAGAGATGGGGTTTCACCGTGTTCACCAGGATGGTCTCGATCTCCTGCCCTTGTGATCTGCCCGCCTCGGCCTCCCAAAGTGCTGGGATTACAGGCGTGAGCCACCGCGCCCGGCC
Organism: Theropithecus gelada; assembly: GCF_003255815.1. Classification (NCBI taxonomy): domain Eukaryota; kingdom Metazoa; phylum Chordata; class Mammalia; order Primates; family Cercopithecidae; genus Theropithecus; species Theropithecus gelada. The sequence continues at coordinate 11,272,716 of NC_037683.1, read as the reverse complement.
ACTATTATTATTATTATTATTATTATTATTATTATTATTTTGAGATGGAATCTCACTCCATTGCCCTGACTGGAGTGCAGTGGCAAGATCTCAGCTCACTGCAACCTCCAATTCCCAGATTCAAGCAATTCTGCTGCCTCATTCTCCTGAGTAGCTGGGATTACAATAGTGCACCTGGATATCTTTTTTATATCTTTTTTTAGTAGAGATGGGGTTTCACCGTGTTAGCCAGGATGGTCTCGATCTCCTGACCTCATGATCCACCCGCCTCGGCCTCCCACAGTGCTGGGATTACAGGCGTGAGCCACCGCGCCCGGTCAATTTTTTGTATTTTTAGTAGCGGGGTTTCACTATCTTGGCCAGGCTGGTCTCAAACTCATGGCCTCAAGTGATTCGCCAGCCTTGGCCTCCCAATTCCAAGGCCCAAGTCCCCCAAAGTGCTGGGATTACAGGTGTGAGCCACCGCACCCAGGCTTCCCAGCTAATTTTTATATATTTTTTGTAGAGACAGGATCTTGCTATGTTGCCCAGGCTGGTCTCGAACTCCTGGCCTTAAATGACCCTCCCACCTCGGCCTCCCAATTGCTGGGATTACAGGCATGAGCCACTGAGCCCAGAACCTCATCTGAGTCTTGAAACTAAAATTAACATTCCTTTGACTTTGTCCTTTGGGAGACTGTTTAATCAGTTCTACTGAGCAGATATTACTTATTTTACAATGTTTAAAACAAACAAACAAACAAAAAACCCTACATTTTTAACCCCTAAAAATAAACTATAGGAAAAAATATAAAGCTAACATTCTTCACAGGGATCTCACCACCTTACAGGCAGCTGGGGTCTGCGGGATGCTGAAATATGCCCCCTGCATTCCACCCGTTGCCTTTGGTGTTAGTTTTCCCCAGGTCCTCCCTCCCACAGTGGCATAAGGGTTCTGGAACTTCTGCTAGACTTGCTCCTACCCTAGACTCTGTTTCTGGGCTCACGCAGTTTACTTTCTGACTTTGTCCACACTCCTGCCTCTGCCAGGACAACTCTCCTACCCATCTCTGCTTAACTTTGTCTCCTTTCTAGCATTTCACTCATGGAGAGATCTCAGTGAATGTTCCCAGTCAACTGCAATGGCCTGGCTCCAATGCCTCCTCCTCCAGAAAGCTTTCCTTGATCTCCAGCTCCCCAGCTCCCCAGCTGAAAGTCATCCCCCACGTCTGGAGCTCCCACAGCTTCTGGTGATGGTGAGGGGGCAGCAAGCTTGAGGACTTCCCACGCTGCTCCATTACTAGTCACTTACATAGAGTTGTGCAGTTGCATCTCAGGGTGATGAAATGTCCCTGCGGTGAGGAGCTAGGCCAGCCCACGCTGTTCCAGGCCCAGGTCCCCCACTCACGGTCACGGGCTCCCTGAAGCCATAGCAACCCTGGGTTGGAGGCACCCTTGTTACCATTTCACATAGTCAAACACAGGCTCAGGGAGGCGATGCCACACCCAAAGCCAGTGGCGAGTAAGTGGCAGATCTCAGACTGAAATTTGTTTTTTAGTTTTGTGGGGTTTTTTATATCAGCCTACATCATGCTTTTTTTTTTTCTTTTTTGAGATTGAGTCTTGCTCGGTCGCCCAGGCTAGAGTACAGTGGTGCTATCTTGACTCACTGCAACCTCTGCTTCCTGGGTTCAAGGAAGTCTCCTGCCTCAGCCTCCCCGGTAGCTGGGATTACAGGCATGTGCCACCACGTCTGGCTAATTTTTGTATTTCTAGTAGAGACGGGATTTCGCCATGTTGGCCAGCCTGGTCTCAAACTGCTGACCTCAGGTGATCTGCCCGGCTCGGCCTCCCAAAGTGCTGGGATTACAGGCATGAGCCACTGCACCTAGCCTGAGCCACTGCGCCTGGCCCCTCATGCTTTGACGGGACTAAAATTTGGATCTGCTAGGCGTGGTCACTCATGTTTGTATTCCCAGCACTTTGGGAGACTGAGGCAGGAGGATCACTTGAGGCCAGGCATTTGAGACCAGCCTGGGCAACATAGTGAGACCCCATCTTTAAAAAAAAAAATTTTTTTTTTTTGGCTGGGCTTGGTGGCTCATGCCTGTAATCCCAGCACTTTAGGAGGCCAAGGCAGGCAGATCATGAGGTCAGTAGATCGAGACCATCCTGGCTAACACGGTGAAACTCCGTCTTTACTAAAAATACAAAAAATTAGCTGGGTGTGGTGGCGGGCGCCTGTAGTCCCAGCTACTTGGGAGGCTGAGGCAGGAGAATGGTGTGAACCTGGGAGGTGGAGCTTGCAGTGAGCTGAGATCGCGCCACTGTGCTCCAGCCTGGGTGACAGAGTGAGACTCCGTCTCAAAAAAAAAAAAAAAATTTTTTTTTTAAATTAGCAGTGGCACACACATGTAGTCCCAGGGACTTAGGCTAAGGTGGGAGGATTGCTTGCGCCCAGGAGCACAAGGCTGCAGTGACAGACAGAGACAGAAGATCCCATCTCCTTTTTTTTTTTTTTTTTTTGAGACGGAGTCTCGCTGTGTCTCCCAGGCTGGAGTGCAGTGGCGTGATCTCAGCTCACTGCAAGCTCCGCCTCCCGGGTTCACGCCATTCTCCCGCCTCAGCCTCCCAAGTAGCTGGGACTACAGGCGCCCACCACCTCGCCCGGCTAGTTTTTTGTATTTTTAGTAGAGACGGAGTTTCACCATGTTAGCCAGGATAGTCTCGATCTCCTGACCTCGTGATCCACCTGCCTCGGCCTCCCAAAGTGCTGGGATTACAGGCTTGAGCCACCGCGCCCGGCCTCCATCTCTTAAAAAATAATAATAAAAATAATAGTTGGATCTGGTGGATTGCAAAAAACAAGCGCAAAGCACTGTATGATTCTTCCGTGGGTCCCACCTGGACCAGGAGCCCTTTGAATTCAGGGCCTGGTGCTCCTTGCCCTCTGCCTATTCTCAGTACTTGGCACAGGGCCTTGCTCAGGGTGGGGGCTCCTGGGGGTAGAAGGCCAAGGGCTTTGGCTATAGTCCTGGCATCAAACTCGGGGTGTAATCCCAGTTCTTCCTCATAATATCAGGTTGGTGCAAAAGTAATTGTGGTTTTCACCATTAAAAGTATGCGGGGTAGGGGGCTAGGGGAGGGAGAGCATTAAGAAAAATACCTAATGTAGATCATGGCTTGATGGGTGCAGCCAACCACCATGGCACGTGTATACCTATGTAACAAACCTGCATGTTCTGCACATGAACATGTTACCCCAGAATTTACAGTATTTAAAAAAAAGAAAAAAAAAGTAATGTGACCCAGGGCAAGTCACTGCACTTCTCTGGACCTCAAGTTTCCCATCCGTAAATGGGCACAAGAAGGCTCTCCCTACCCAGTGATGAGGGAGAGAATCAAAGATCTCTCATGTAAAGAATGCCTCTCCTCCAGTGTCTAGCAGCCAGCACAGGGTCTGCACACAGTAGGCACTCAATATGTTATTTATGATTATGATTATTACTATCATTGTTATTTCAAAACTGCATTTGCTTTTTTTTTCCCAGGCTGGAGTGCAGTGGCGCAATCTCAGCTCACTACAACCTCTGCCTCCTGGGTTCAAGCAATTCTCCTGCCTCAGTTTCCTGAGTAGCTGGGATTACAGGCACGCACCACCATATCTGGCTAAGTTTTTGTATTTTTAGTAGGCAAAGGGTTTCACCATGTTGGCCAGACTGGTCCTGAGCTCCTGACCTCAGGTGATCCACCCGCTTTGGCCTCCCAAAGTGCTGGGATTACAAGCATGAGCCACTGTGCTCTGCCAAAACTGCATTTCAGTGTTCCCAGTGCCCAGGATAAATTAAGCTTTGGATAAATCTGAGCTGTGCCCATTATCTGTGATAAAGAACTGAGTCATCCTCTCCTGCTCCCTGCTCCCAGAGACAGCACACAGTAGGTGCACAAAGATTGGGTGGGATTGGAAGGCTGCATCCTTTACACAGAGACACTGTTGGGGACCCATCCAGCTGGCAAGTGGGTGGGGTCAGATGATATCAAATACTGGGATGCCCTGAGTTTGGGGCCAGGAGAGAATAATGGCTGGTGTAGGAAGAAGGTGCGGAGAATGAAACTGGATCCAAATGCTGCCTCGACTCCGAGAACCTCCCCTCCCGGGGAATACACAGTGAGGTCTGGCTCCTAACAAGGCTTGAGGAAGGGCTCTGCCCACCCGTAATGGAACAGGCTCTGAGACCTTCAGTGTCCTCTGACCAACCCCTGGCCCAGCCCCTCCTACCTTCACATAGTCGCCGCCAGCCTCCGGCTCTCCAGCAGCCCTGGAAGGAGAGGAGACAAGTGAGCATCCCCAGCCCTGCTTGGCTCCCCAGATGCCAGTCTCTTGCCTGCCTGCCTGCCTGGGGCCAGCACCTGGCCCTTGGGACCCCAGCAGGCTCACCCTGAAGGCAGGAAGGGGCACTTATCAGCTGGCCTGGCTCCTCCACTTTCCAGCTGTGCACCCCTAGGCAAGTCCCTTCACCTCTCTGAGCCTGCATTTCGTATCTGTAAATCAGGAATAATGACAGTCTCTGCCTAATGACTTTGACTGGAGGACTCAGGGCTTAATGAACGTTACCTGCTTATTATGGAGCCTGCTTCCCGAACCACTGTCTTCACTGGACTACGGACACTATGCTTCCCTGGTTTTCTTCTTCTCTCTGCCCTCCCCACCCCCTCCTCCCACCCCACCCCCATCATCCCTGACTCTAAACCCTGGAGGGCCCCAGGCTGGGGATCAGCCCCTGTCCTCCTACCCTGCGCTCACTTCCTAGGGTAGAGTGACCTAGTCATGGCCACTGCCAAGCACACTGCGGAGCCACTGCCGATGCTAGAGGGCTAAGGAATTGACTCCGCCCCCAGGGTGGAGAGCCTGGAGAGGCCAGAGGCCAGAGGTGGCTATTTTTCCTTCCTCACTGCACTGCCTTAAATGCTACCCCTACTCTCAGGCAGCCTGGACCTGCCCCTCCATCCCCAGACTTGGAAACCCAACTACCTCCTGGACGCCTCCCCTTGGATATCTGAAGGCTATCTCCAACTTGTTGTATCCAAAGCAGAACTGTGGCTCCTCCCCGCCCCCTCCCCATCTTCCCCGGCTCAGCTGATGTCAGTTTCCTCTTTCCTGCCACTTTGGCCAAAAACCATATGGTCCTTTGTGCCCCTTCTCTTCCATTCAGCTCCACACCCAGTCCACCAGGAAATCCTGCCGCTCCACCGTCAGAATCTTCTCCACATGTCCACCCCGTCCCCACAGTGGGGCCACCCTCGTGTCTCCGGTGGAGCAGAGGAGCCTTCCCTCGGGCTCCGTGTCCACTCTCATCACCCACAGTCAGCTTCTGCCCTGAGACCAGAAGGCGCCCAAGCTTACAACCTAAGCAGATCATGGCACACACACCATCCTCAGCCTTTCAGCGGCTCCCATCTCTAGAAGAACACAATCTAAACTCCTCTCTGCGGCCGTGCAATTTATCATCCAAACCAGAACTTTTCTTCCTTTGCAAGAGTAAAGAGGGTACCATGATTATGCCAGAAAAACAGGCAAAAATTGGCTCATCTGTTCCCTAACCCACAAGGTCCTGTGTGGCCTGCTGGTACCCAACAGCCACCCCACCACCTCTCCAGCCTGTCTCCCTTGCACCTCCTGTCCCTTATTCTGCCTCTGCCCCACCCTCCTTGGCAACTTGTTCCGGCCACAGGGCCTTCGCTCTTGCTGTTCCCTCTGCCTGGAATGCTCTTCCCCAAGGGCTTCATGAAGCTTGTCCCTCCTCCCTCTTTATTCAGGGCTTTGCTTAATGTCACCTCTTTGGAGAAGCCTTCCCTGACCTCCCCACCTCGAATAGTCCCTCGTTCCTTCACTCTGTGTTCCCAATCCTACTTTATTTTCAATTTTTGCAATTTCTGCCTGAAATGGCCACTTTATATTTAATTGCTGACTTAATTATCTGATGCCCTTATGAAAGTGTTGACTTTGTCTAATTCACCATTGAGACCCAGTCCCCAACATAGTGCCTGCAGGAGCTCAAGAAATACTGCTTAAAGAAAAATTAGCCGGGTGTGGCAGCGAACGCCTGTAATCCCGGTTACTTGGGACGCTGAGGCAAGAGAATCACTTGAACCCAAGAAGAAGAGGTTGAAAGAAAGCAATATTGCTTAAAGGGATGCATGAATAGTAAACAGTCAATGTTAATTGTTAATCGCTGTCATCATTAATTTTGTTAGGTTGGGCCCAGGTTCTCTGGCTAAGAAAGGCCTCAGCCTTCCCATCTGCAAAATGGGGAGGGGAGGTCGAATATTGGACCACCTCCTCAAATACAGGAGCTTCATATTTTTAAAAAAAAGGAAGCCGAGATAAAAAATAAAATTGTGGGTTCCCCCAATCCTAAGGCCAAAAGCTCCTCCTCCTTGAGACGTTGTCTGATAGCCCTCCCTGTTCTAACATTCTAGGATTCTTCATCGCTAATCTTCTCTCCTAGAAAGCCCTAGCTGGTATCCAACCACAGTTCCTCAAGCTACAGCCCAGCAACAGTAGGCTTTTGGGCTCTCTCTGTCCAGCAGCAGTGGAGTGAGCTACAGTAGGGACCCCTCCCCCATCCACCTCCGCCCACTCTTCCCGGGTGAGGCATCCCATCCCAACATTTCCTGCTATTCAGGCCCGGAAATCCTCCCACTGCTGGGAACAAATTGGCCAGGACACTGGATCAACCCAGCGCTTCCTCCTGCTTCCTGTACTTCCCCTCGGGCTCTGGAACAGGGGTAGAGCCTTGGAGACAGGGTGCCTGCACAAGAGATCAGGCCTGACTAGGGTGGCCAGAGCCTATAGGGGTGCTCAGGGCAGAGGCCCAGGTCAGGGAAGCTGAGGCTCTGGGGCCACTCTTCCAACCCATGGCCTCACCATAGGGTGGCGCTACAACACTCTGACATGTCCAAGACACAATGACCATGCCCAGTTACAATCTGCTACCATCACTTGCCTGGACTATCACCACCACCTCCCCCTGGCCTCCCTGCCTCCATCTGTGTCCCTGCGACCTATTCTCCCTGCACAGCAGCCACAGCAGTACTGTTCAAATGCAAGTCAGATCACAGCTTTCCTCTGCTCCAACCCACTTGCGTGGCCCCCAGCTTCACTTACAGTAAGAGCCAAGGTCTTGGAAACAGCCTTGCACACTGACCTCATGGCCCACGACATTCCTCCTCACCCGCGCTGCTCCATCTCCCCCGCCCCATCTCAGGGTCTTTGCACTTCCTATTCCCGCTGCCTGGAATATTTTCCTCCAGACATCCCCTGGGTTCCCTCCCTCATGCTCTTGGCTGTTGTTGTTGTTGTTGAGACGGAGTCTCACTCCATCGCCCAGGCTAGAGTGCAGTGGCGTGATCTTGGCTGACTGCAACCTCCGCCTCCCGTGTCCAAGCAATTCTCCTGCCTCAGCCTCCCAAGTAGGTGGGATTATAGGTGACCACCACCACGCCGGGCTAATTTTTTGTATTTTTAGCAGAGATGGGGTTTCGCCATGTTGGCCAGGTTGGTCTTGAACTCCTGATCTCAGGTGACCTGCCTGCCTCAGCCTCCCAAAAAGTGCTGGGATTACAGGCATGAGCCATCATGCCTGGCCCTTCAGTTCTTCTTCTTTTTTTTTTTTTTTTGAGACAGAGTCTCGCTCTATTGTTTAGGCTGGGATGCAGTGGTGAGATCATGGCCACCATAGCCTCGACCTCCTGGCTGGAGCGATCCTCCCATGTCAGCCTCCCAAAGTGCTGGGATTACAGGTGTGAGCGACCACACCCAGTCCCTCCTTCAGTTCTTCACTAAAATGTCCCCTGCTCAGCAAGGCCTTCTGGCCACCTTTTCTGAAAGTGTGATCTTCCCCAACTCCCACATTCCCTTCCCTGCTTAATTTTGCCCTGACCCCTCATCTGACTTAGCACACATTTCCTCTCATGTAATGACTAGCTCCTCTCACTACAATGTCAGCCCCACGAGGACAAGGGTTTATGTTTCTGTCTAGACAATGTTAGGAACCATCAGGAACTTACTAAATATATTTTTTTGAATGAATGAATGAATGAATGAGTAAATGAGTGTCACAGCAGCCCCCTGCAGCCCTGAGGACAAAGTCTAGTCCTCCTGGCTGGGCCATCTGTGACCCAGCCTCTGCTGGTCAAATCCCTTCTCTCTTCTCCCTTCCTTGCACTCTGGCCTTCTCAAACTTCCTCCAAAGAGCTCGACCCCCTGCGGCCTCAGGGCCTTTGTACGTGCTGTTCCCTCTGCCTGGAATGTCCTCTCTCCCTTTTGGCTAGGGTTGGTCATTCCTACGCAGCCTTCAGAGTTCAGTTTGCTTGGGGATTTCTAGAAAACTCTCCCTCCCATTGTAATGATCAAATCCAGGAATCAAAGCATCCATTTGTAAAACTCAGCTCCACTAATTAATTCCTTTATTCCTCATTTTACAAACCTAAAAGAGACTTCTCCTGCCGTATTAGTGGTGAAATCAATTAATAAATAATAGTGACAATTGAGCTAAATCAGTCCCATTAATCATCAGCTTTAATTATTTAAATAACCAACCCCTTTCACTGCCTGTATTAACTGATTTGTTCTGATAACTGATACCACTTACTGCATACATTAGCTTAATTAATTGGATTAATGAGCAGTAATTAAAGCCCATTATCCTTCTTTTCCCCCAATGCATGTTTAAATCTAAGCTTTACCTTCAGGGCCTTCATCCTGGGCCAGAAGGAAGGGTGACGTTCCCCCAGAGGACCTGTAGGAGAAGGGGTGGGGAGAGGCTGCCGTCCTGCCCCACCCTGGCCCTCTTTCATGATGGTGGCCTGGTCCTCTGCAGAGGGCTGTCTGCTCTCTGTCCCTGTCTGTTCCCTTGGGCCTTGAGGCCTGGACATATGTCCTCAAGTGGAGACCTCCCCAAGCTCTGCCACCTGCCTCTCAGCTTTTCCCCTGCCCCCGATCCCTGGCTCCGTGCCTTCCCTCTCTGAAGCCCAACTTCCTCATCTGTAAAGTGGGCACAGTATAACTACCTCCCCAGAAGGGCATGAGAAGGAGGGGTGCAAGTTCCCTGGCCCATGTGGGGCTCCTCTTGCTGTCCCAGCCTCTACCCACGAAGATCAGCCACCCTCCCACCCTGCCCCTCCTGGGGGGCTGGGCTGAAGTTGCTTTCCTCCCTTTTTTTTTTTTTTTTTTTTGAGATGGAGTCTTGCTTTGTTGCCCAGGAGTGCAGTGTCATGATCTCGGCTCACTGCAACTTCCGCCTCCCGGGTTCAAGTGATTCTCTTGCCTCAGCCTCCTAAGTAGCTGAGACTACAAGTGCGTGCCACCATGCCCGGCCAGTTTTTGTATTTTTAGTAGAGATGGGGTTTCACCACGTTGGCCGGGCTCGTCTTGAACTCCTGACCTCAGGTGATCCACCTGCCTTGGCTTCCCAAAGTGCTGGGGTTACAGGCGTGAGCCCTTTCCTTCCTTCACGCCCATCTTCACTCCTTCCTTCATGCCCATCTTCACTCACCCACTGCAGAGAAGCAACAGGCACCTGCCCGCTCTGAGCTTCTCAGTCCTTAAAGGCCCTGGGCAAAGAGAGCTGGGTGGAAAGCCCCATCTCGCCCAGGATACCAGCCATGGGGCCTGTGGGATTCCCTGCCGGGACGATTCTTGGCTTTAGTCCTGCCCCACTCCCCAAGATGGGCCACTATTGTGTCCAGCACATCCTGCTCCCTCTCCACCGTCTGGAGCCCTCAGTCTTCCTGAGCAGGCTGGGGTGTCCAGCAGGAGCTCAGGACGGGCGACAGCCCTGTGAGGAGAAGGCCATTCTTCCCAGGGCAGAGCTGAGGATGCTGGGCCCTGAGAGCTGCCACCCGAGTCTCAAAACCTGCCAAAGAAGAGAGTGAAAACAAAAGGCATCTACTGAGCGCTGGCGGCTGATGGAATGCCTGTGATCTCGAAGCCCCATTTTACAGCGGAGAAAACTGAAGCTTGTAACTTGACCCAGGGCATGCAGCTGCTCAGACTAGAACCAGTTGGCCTGATGTCTAATTCTCTGCTCTGTTCCTTACATGGGTGGACCCCCCCCCCCCCCCCAGATATTGGGAGCCATTTCTGGGTGGAGAGGAGGAAAAGCTAGAGAGGGAAGGCAAAGAAACAGACAAACAAAAAAATAACATTTCAACCAGAGCCCAGAACCAATGTCAGGAAGAGGAAATGGGGTGGAGCCTGAGCGGGCCCTCAGCTGAGAGGTAGGAAGTGGCGTGGCTCTGGGCAAGTCCCTCTCATCGGGCCTCAGTTTCCCCTTCTACAGCATGAGTAGCTCCTGTTTACTGGTACTTACTTGGGCCAAGCCCAGAATAAATGCTTTACCTGACATATCCCATCCTCACAGTGACTCTATGAAGCAGCTGCTGTCATTGTCCCCAATTTACTGATGGGGAAACTAAGGCTCAGAGAGGAAAAGGGACTGGCTCAAAGCCACACAGTCAGTAGGCCTCTGAGCTACTGCTGTACCTGACCCCTATCCTCCCCAGCCCTCACCCCACACAGGTCCAGCAGCCTGCAACAGGGTCCCCTGAGGGTTTGGGGGGATGTGGATCCAGCTAGGGATCAGGGGAACAGCCCATCCTTCCCAAACCAGCCCAGTTCCCACAGCCCAAGGCGTCCGGGGGTCTCAAGGACTGTGAGAAAGTCTCCACAGGAAATGAGAGCCAGGAGCAGCTGGGCCCCTTCGGAAGACAAGGACCAGCCTCCCAGAGCCTGAAGAGGCTGCACAGACGGGGCCCACCACGACCCCCTCCCCTGGTGGGTAATCGCTACCAGATGCCCGGCAGCTGACGTCACCCTGCAGGGCCGAGAGGGTCGTGGGACTCTGGGGAGAGTTGGGAATTTTTGGACCAGAATCAACATTCCAAAAGGAAATGGGGTGGGGGGTGGGGGAGTATCCTGGCCTGTTTTCAGTGCCTGGCACCAGGTCTGTGGCAGGGGCAACACAGGGTATCCCTGGTTCTCAAGTCTCCGTTTCCTTCCAAACAGCCCCTTGGGAGTGAGGGTCGGAGCTTGGATCTCCGGGTGGGAGGCAAAGGACACTCAGATGAGGCACTAAAATGCGACACAGAACAGCAATCAGATTATCCTAAAAGTTCGAGGCTGCCACAAGCTATGATCGAGCCACTGCACTCCAGCCTAGGCAACAGAATGAGACCCTGTCTCAAAAAGATATCAAACACAGAAAAGATCCTCCTAAAAAAAGGTCTTTTAAAAACATAAGTCACAGTGGAGCCTGTCGCTGTTCAAGGCCAGCAATGGCTCCCGTTTTGCTCAGAGCCAAAGCCAGGTCCTCGCTGGGCCCTTCCAGGCCCTATGTTATCTGTGCCCATTTCCATCCCAGCCTCCCGGACCACTCCTCCCTGTCCTCCCCACCTTGCTCTGCCCCAGTCACACTGGTCTCTGCTGTTCCCCAAACATGCCACCTCAGGGCCTTTATACTTGCTGTTCCCTGGGCCTGGTGTGCTCCTTCCCAGACAGTAAGAGGGTCTGTCCCTTCGTCTCCTTTGTTCAAATGTCACTTCCTCACTGAGCCTTTCTTTCTGGTTAACCTTCTTAAATTGGCACCGCCAGCCACTCCCTGCTTTCGCCAACCAATTCTAGAGCGGATTTTAAATTTTCTCGATAAGTCTTTTCTCTTCTAGTCGACCACAGAACTCATTTATCTTGTCTATCATCTGTCTCCCCTGCCCTGGAATGGGAACTCCCTGAGGGCAGGGTTTTGTCTGCCATGCTCACCGCTATCTCCCAGAACCTAGAACAGTGTCTGAGGCATAGCTGTACCTCAGTCAATATGAAAATGAATATCATTCCAACTCAACTGACTGCATCACCTCAAGCAAGTTATTAGCCTCACAAAAATCTCAATGTCTTCATCTGCAAAATGGGTTCCTTTCCAGGGGGTCATGGGAAGTCATTTGAAATAATGGTAGAAAAAGCTGGCTGGGCGCGGTGGCTCACGCCTGTAATCCCAGCATTTTGGGAGGCAGAGGCAGGCAGATCACCTGAGGTCAGGAGTTCGAGATCAGCCTGACCAACATGGAGAAACTCCGTCTCTACTAAAAATACAAAAAAAAAAAAAAAAAAATTAGCCAGGCGTGGCGGCACATGCCTGTAATCCCAGCTACTCGGGAGGCTGAGGCAGGAGAAATGCTTGAACCCAGGAGGCGGAGGTTGCAGAGAGCCGAGATCATGCCATTGCACTCCAGCCTGGACAACAAGAGTGAAACTCCATCTCAAAAAAAAAAAAATAAAGAAAGAAAGAAAAGAAAAGAAAAAGCTTTGAGATCTTTACTTGCAGGAGGGGAAATGTGACCTAGTGGTTAAGAGCTTGGGCTTAGGAGCTAGTCAGGCCTGGGATCAAAGAGTCAGGCCTGACACCCAATTTCTCTGTGACCCCAGGAGAGTCCCTTCCCCTCTCTGAGCCTCAGTCTCCTCACTGGCAAAATGGAGCAAGTAGAGGCTCCCACCTCACAGGCCCCATGAGCTAGACAACACCTGTCAGGTGCTCACTTGCTGTCAGCTGGTGATCATGCCTGGTGGGACCCTCGCCTGACAATTCCAGTGTGGGTGGGCATGGGGTAGGGAGTGCTGGGGCTTCCTGTCCCTCTCCAGGCTTGTGCTTCCTCCTCTGTAAGATGGATTGAGGAGCGCGGGTGCCTCTCTGGGACCTGCAGAAGACTGAGGGTCCTTGGGAGGTAGGCTAGGCTGGTGCTTTCTTTTTTTTTGAGGGGGGAGCTAAAGGTCCCTCCTCCCTCCTTCCTCTTCATCCCTATGATCTCAGCAGGGAACAGGACACCAGGAAACCCCTGCAGCCTCACCTTTTCCCCTTCCTTCCTTCTGCTCCAGGTGCACCCTGCCTCCCCAGGGGTGGGGGAGGGACAGTCTCCCCAGCTTAGGCCTGGGACAGCCTCCTCTAGACACTCAGGAACAGGGCCCCCGAACTTGCTCACTAGCAATTCCCTAATGTCCTCCTCCCCAAACTGGATGGATCCTCCGAGACCATCTCAGGCCCATCTGAACCACTGGGGAGACTGAGGACCAGAGTGGGGCAGGGCTAATCTGAGATCTCACGGACCAGACTGCTCCCCCAACTCCAGGGCACAGGGCTGAGGTTCAGAGACTTCTGGAAGGAATGTTCAACCGTGAGCCACCAGTGCAGATGGAGCACTGGGTCCCGGGGCACCAGAAGAGGGCTCAATCTGGTCTGCTAACCCCATCCTCCTTGGGACACTCCAGATGCTGGAGGGCAAGAGTCTCTCCATTTCCTTGGTCAGCTCCTGGCTAAGCATGATGCCAGAAGCACTGCTAGGCCCACCAGGGCTCTGTCCACAGAGCAAGAAGGCTTGGGCTGGGTCCTGGACTTGCCATTCTCAGAGGCCCTAGCCCTGCTGGAGAGGGATGTGTTGCCCAGGTGTTAAAAGCATGGGCCAGGAAGCTGGGATTAAACCCTGATTCTGACGCTCACCGGCTGTGTCAAAGGCGGCAGGCAAGTCTTTCTTTCCTCATCTATAAAATGGGGGTGATAATAGTACCTCTCTCCTGGAGCTGTTGTGTAGAGTAGATAAGCAGATGCCTGACCTGCGGTGATAAAATTACACCCAAAGAAAGCTGGCTTAGAAAAGTCCTTGATGCTAACCCCACCCCCAAATTTGTCAGTTGCCCCAGGGGTGCAGATTTCCTCCTTCGACCTCTCCTGCTCCCCGCTGGCCCTCCTCAGGCCCAGCTCGGTCACTCACCCTCGGGACCCCAGCGCGGGGCACCTTCGGCCCACAGCAGTCATGCTTCCCCCGCTGTCGCCGCCTGCAGCCCGGGGACCTCCTAAGCTCAGCGGCTCCCGCCTTTCTCAGGCCACGGGGCTGCGGAGTTCAGTGCCGGATTCCGGGGGCGGAGACTGACCTGTAGACCACGCCCCCCAGACACGCCCCTGCGCTCCTTGCCTGGCCCGGCTCCACCGCCTACTCCACAGGCAGGGAAGGACGCTCCCCGCCTCGGACACGGCCCTCCGCCTCCGGTCTCGCTCCGCCTCCGGTCTCGCTCCGCCCCCTCCCCCATCAGTCCGTGTTGGGAAGGCCGCGCCCCCTAGCACACCCCTCCACCTCGCCCGCCAGGCACCGAAGCTCGCTCCCCAACAGCTCTCCGCGCAGCCTGGGTTAGGCCACGCCCCTATACACGCCCTCAACTCCGCCTCGCCTCGCCCCACCCCGCCCCGCCCCGCTCCCGCGAAACTCGGCTTCCCTGAGTGGGAGGGGCCAGGCCTCTGGTGCAGTCTCATACCTTGGGATGCCTTAGAACGCCCCAGGACCCATCATCCAGCCCTCTCCCCTACATACAATCCTTGGTCCTCTACTCCCGAATGAGGGCGAATGTAGGAGGGGATGGCAGAAGGCAGCCAGAGATAGTGGAAAAACATGAGTTCTATTAATCGTAAATATAGCGTTCCCATTTACTGAGTGCAGCATGCCAGCCACTGTGTTGAGATTTTACAGGTATGTTATTCTTGAATCCTCACCACAACCCGACCAGGTAGGCGCTATTGTTATGTTCATTTATCAGATGAGAAACTGAGGCTCCAAGAGAGGAGCAGATTTGTCCACTCATGCAGCCAGTAAGAGGCAGAATCTGGACTGGATTCATTCTACCCCTTTACATGGTCCTCTTCGCTGATCAGGGGTTTAGGCAATTACAGCTCAGAGACAGAGGCTGTGCTTGGTGTCTCAGGAAAAAGCTGCTCAAGAAAGTTACCAGAAAAAGAAAGAAAGAAAGAAAGAAAGGTCCCAGAACTGGCCCTACAATTACTTTTGCTCAGCTGGCTTTTGATTGATTTATTTTTTTTTTGAGTTGGAGTCTCGCTCTGTCACCCAGGCTGGAGTGCAATGGCGCGATCTTGGCTCACTGCAACCTCTGCCTCCCAGGTTCAAGCAATTCTCCTGCCTCAGCTTCCCGAGTAGCTGGGATTACAGGTGTGCGCCACCACGCCCGGCTAATTTTTGTATTTTTAGTAGAGATAGGGTTACACCATGTTGGTCGGGCTGGTCTCTTTGGCCAGGCTGGTCTCAAACTCCTGACCTCGTGATCCGCCTATCTCGGCCACCCAAAGTGTTGGGATTACAGGCATGAGCCACTGCGCCTGGCCAACTGACTTTTTTTCTTTCTTTCGACAGGCACATGTGACTGGTGTGGTTGATACAAAGGTTCTAAGGATTGAAAAGTTGGGGACGCCTTTGGCTGGGATTGAGGGGTCTCCCGGGATGTGAAAGACATGGCCCTAGGGTTGAGAAGGTGGTGAGTCCAATGTGGTACATAAGTGTGCAGCCTCTGGAGGCAAGCAGATTCTGCTCAAATCCCAGCTCTGTGTAACCTTGGTTGAGTCTCAGTTTCCCAATCTGTAAATGGGGCTAATAATTGAATCTTTTTTTTTTTTTTTCCGAGAGTGAGTCTTGCTCTGTCGCCGAGTCTGGAGCACAGTGGCATGATCTCGGCTCACTGCAACCTCCACCTCCCGAGTTCAAGCAATTCTCATGCCTCCACCTCCCGAGTAACTGGGATTACAGGCACATGCCACCACGCCCTGCTAGTTTTTGTATTTTTAGTAGAGATGGGGTTTCACCATGTTGGCCAGGCTGGTCTCAAACTCCTAGCCTCTCAAAATACTAGGATTACAGGCATGAGCCACCGCACCCAGCCTTAATGACTGAATCTTCTACTGAGTTTTCAGGGAGATATTTGTTCTGATACCCAGTAAAAATGCTTACTAAATGGGAGCTATTGTCCTATTATCACAATTTGTATTTTTGCATGAACTCAACTCACCCTATAACCAAACTAAGCTAACAAATCAAATGGTTTTCTAGACTAGGTGGAGGTATTGTCCAGCAGAACTAATGGTGACGATTTGGGTGAGGGGATTCAGGGCAGGGATCTAGTGACTGGGTTTAGGATCCATCCAGCAGCTGAGGGCCCGTGCTAGAGGCTGACTGGGGCTTTGGAGGCAGGGGGGTCTCGGTTCACATGCTGGCTTTGTCATTAGCAAATGTGCACCCTGACTGAGGCAGATGACATTACCATGTGAATCTCAGCTTCCTCATCTGTCCTATGGAAACGGTAACAGTCTCGCCTTGCCAGTTTTATTTTGCTAATTACAAGTAAAGGGTTTATCACAGTGCCTGGTCTACAGTAAGCACCTGGTCAATGTGTAGGTTTTTTTCTTTTTAACCCAGATGTGTACTGGGTTTAAAAGAAGCCCAGGCGTGGTGGCTCATGCCTGTAATCCCAGCACTTTGGGAGGCCAAGGCGGGCAGATCACCTGAGGTCAGGAGTTCGAGGCCAGCCTGGCCAACATGGTGAAACCCTGTCTCTACTAAAAATACAAAAATTAGCCGGGCGTGGTGCCTGGAGCCTGTAGTCCCAGCTACTCAGGGGGCTGAGGCAGGAGAATCGTTTGAACCCAGGAGGCAGAGGTTTCAGTGAGCCAGGATCATACCACTGCACTCCAGCCTGAGAGACAGAGCAACACTCTGTGTCAAAAAGAAAAAAAGAAAAGAAAAGAAAAAAAAAACAGAAGCCATCCCTGCAGGTCCCAACCAGTCCCTAGGCACCTACCTTTCTGAGTGCACGTCCCTGGGAGGTCTCTCCTCTTTTGTGTCTCCTGTGGGGACCTCAGGCTTTCTGATGGGGTCTACCTCCACTGCTGAAGGGTTGGGTTCCACTGCTGGGATGTCCTCTAGAGGGCCATTGGCCTTCACCATCACCTCCTTGGCTGCCTCCAAGCCTGGGGGGTCGGGTACACCTCGGGGTACCAGGTTGGGCTTGGGACCCACCTCCTGGGCCTGCCGGACAGCCTGTGAGTTCTGTGCTTTCTTGATGCTGGGGCGAGGCATGGTGCCCATGTGGCTGTACATGTCACTGGAGCGGGCATAGGCTGGGGGACTCTTGGGCACCGTCACCATGTCATCCTGCGTGGCTTCAAAGATGTCAGGCTCCAAATGGGACTGCCTACTGATGGGAGCTAAGGATCGTCTCAGAGTGAAGGACCGAGGGAGGTTGGAGAGACTCCCAAAGCCCTTGAACTTGAAGAACTCTAGCAGAGGGGAAGGGAAGGAAAAGAAGGTAATGACAATGTCAACATCAGTAATAATAAAGAACAATTCCTGCAGTTTCACTCGGTGAGGGGCTAAAGAGGGCTGGGGGCTTCCTGGATACCCCTTCTAATTGTTAACACACCCCTGGAAGTGGTATAAGATGGGAGCTTTGGGATCACATAGTCCTGGACTTGAATTCCTGCTCTTTCACATCCTAGCTGTGTGACCTTAGGCAAGTCACTTGACCTCTCTGAGCTGAACCTCATTCTCCACATCAGTAAAATAGAGATTCCAACACCTACCTCCTAGGGCAATGTGAGAATTAAAGAAAAGCTTAGGCCAGGCATGGTGGCTCACGCCTGTAATCCCAGCACTTTGGGAGGCTGATGCGGGTGGATCACCTGAGGTCAGGAGTTCGAGACCAGCCTGGACAACATAGCAAGACCCTGTCTCTACCAAAAATAAAAAAGTAAGGCCAGGTGCTGTGGTTCACGCCTGTGATCCCAGCACTTTGGGAGGCTGAGGCAGGTGGATCACCTGAGGTCAGGAGTTTGAGACCAGCCCGGTCAACATGGTGAAAACCTGTCTGTACTAAAAATACAAAAGTTAGCCAGGCATGGTGGTGCATGTCTATAATCCCAGCTACTTGGGAGGCTGAGGCAGGAGAATCAATTGAACCCTGGAGGTGGAGGTTGCAGTGAGCCGAGATTGCATCATTGCACTCCAGCCTAGGCGATAAGAGTGAGACTCCATCTCTAAATAAATAAATAAATAAATAAATAAATAAATAAATAAAGTTAGCTGGATATGCTGGTGTGTGCCTGTAATCCCAGCTAGTTGGGAGGCTGAGGCAGGAGGATGGCTTGAGCCCAGGAGTTCAAGGTTGCCGTGCACTATGATGGCACCACTGCACTCCAGTCTGGGCGACAGAGCAAGAACCTGTCTCTAATAGTAATAATTATTTATTTATTACTTTTTCTTTTGAGACAAGGTCTCGCTCTGTCACCCAGGCTGGAGTGCACTGGTGCAATCTTGGCTCACTGCAACCTCCGCTTCCTGGGTTAAAGCGATGCTCCTGCCTCAGCCTCCCAAGTAGCTGGGATTACAGGCAAGTGCCACCACGCCCGGCTGATTTTTGTACTTTTAGTAGAGACAGGGTTTCACCATGGTGGCCAGGCTGGTCTCAAACTCCTGACCTCAAGGGATCCACCCACCTCAGCCTCCAAAAGTGTTGGGATTACAGGGGTGAGCCACCGCGCCCGGCCACTGACAATAATAATTTTAAAATTTCTGAAAATGATTCTGCATCTGCCAAACATGTGCTGCAAGAATTCTCAGCATAACTCGGTGACACAGTTTAATTCCCATTTTCCAGATGTGAAAATTGAGATTGAGAGCAGTGTAATGAACTGAGGTCACGCTGCTGGTAGGTGGAGCAGGTATGCGTGTTTTGTGCTCGTATTGGGGGTTGGGGCGTGTTCCAGCCAGCCTCTGTGCACCTGGGGTGGGGGTGGAATGAGGAGGGGGTTGTTGCGAGCCTAAGGGTCGCACTGTCTGTGGTTCTCTCCTTCCTGTCAGCTGAGCCCAGCTCCAGACTCAAGAGGAATGGCTGGGGTGATACCATCTCCTGGTTTCCACAGGGGTGCATGTGAGTTCCCTACCCCTGCCCTCAGCTGTGGGACTGTCCCTTCTCACAGCCACCACCAACTGACTTCCCCATAGCCCCCAGATGAGCAAAAAGGAAAAACTCTAGCATTTTCCACGTCCTCAGCATCCTCCACCTCCTCAGCTGCTCGCACCCGTGCTGGGATGCAGGTAGGATGCCCCCAGTTGACAAGGGAGGAAACTGAGGTCCAGAGATGGGGAGGGACTCCCCCAGGGTCACACAGCAAGGCCACAGCTGAGCCTGGACACAGACCAAGGGCTCGGCACAGCTGGGTCAGTGCTCAGGGGTTTGTGTCCCAGCCCTGCTGGCCCCATTTGGTTATTGCCTTGGTCTCCCAAGAAACGTGGTCTCAAATGTGGCCGCTCTGCCCTTCCGCTGCATGCGGTGGGGGTGGAAATTGCATCAGTGGCCAGAGGGAGGACCCCCAACCACCTTCTTTCTCAGCATCATTGGTTTTGCCTCCTGGGCACCAGGCGTTTGGAGGAGATAGTGGGGGCCGGGAGGGAAACTGAGGCCCAGAGTCCAGGGTCTGGGATTGGGCCCTGCTCAATAGCCAGTGTGACCTCAGGCAAGTCTCCGGGCCTCAGCATTGCCCTCTGGGAAATGCAGTCATAATCGCTGCCCTTTACACCACCTGTCCCCCACCCTGGTGGGGTCAGATCAAAGGAATCAGGAGACAGAAAAAGTTTGCTGGGACTGGGAAGGACATACACAGGAAAACAGAGCAGTGGGCCAGTGTGGCCCCTCACCCTGGAGCCTGGTTCTAGTAGCTCTGGGCTCTTTCCCTACCCAAATGTCGGCTCCCAGCCTCACTGCTGTTGGGAATGTGGGACAGCATCCCAGGACACCCCCATCCCCCTGCCGCCCCAGTAACTCCCCACCTGGGATCCCATGACACCCCCATCCCCCTACCTGGGATCCCATGACACCCCCATCCCCCTGCCGCCCCAGTAACTCCCCACCTGGGATCCCATGACACCCCCATCCCCCTGTCGCCCCAGTAACTCCCCACCTGGGATCCCATGTAAGCCCAGGCCTGTGGGCAGGCGATGGAGTGTGCGAAGGCCTCCCCTGCCCAGCTGCGAGGTCAGAGACAGCCAGAGACACAGTGGACTGCAGAGATCGAGAGACACGGTGGGGAGACAAAGAGACAGAGACAAGAGAAGCACAGAGATGGAGAACGAAGTCAATGAGTCAGAGAGAGAGAGAGAGAGATGCTGGGCCAGAATGACAGCTAGAAAGCCACGGGGACGCCCAGAAGCAGAGACGTCTGCAGAGAGACAGTGATGGACAAAGAGAAAGAGAAACAAGGCTGGAAACAGGAGGATCGCTTGAGCCCAGGAGATCGAGACCAGCCTGGGCAACAAAGTGAGACCCCACCCCGGACTCTACAAAAAAAACAAAAAATCAATTTTATTGTTTACTTATCTTTTTATATTTACTTATTTTTTGAGATGCAGTCTTGCTGTGTCGCCCAGGTTGGAGTGCAGTGGTGCAATCTCACTGCAATCTCCACCTCCCGGGTTCAAGCGTTTCTTCTGCCTCAACCTCTTGAGTAGCTGGGATTACAGGTGCTTGCCACCACACCCGGCTAATTTTTTGTATTTTTAGTAGAGATGGGTTTCACCACATTGGCCAGGCTGGTCTCGAACTCCTGACCTCAGGTGATCCCCTGGCCTCGGCCTCCCAAAGTGCTGGGATTACAGGCATGAGCCACCACCGCACCCAGCCAAAAAAAAAAGTTAAATTGTGCCTGGAGTCCTAACTACTTGCCTAGCTACTTAAGAGGCTGAGGTGGGAGGATCACTTGAGCCTGGGAGGTCAAGACTGCAGTGAGCCGAGATTGTGCCACTGCACCCCAGCCTGGGTGACAGAGACACTGGCGTCCAAAGGTAAAAAACAAAAAAAGTAAAACAGTGAGAGAGAGAGAGAAACGGAAATGAAGACAGTGATGAAGAAACAGATGCAGAGAGAGGCCCAGAGGACAGCCAGGGATGGAGGACAGTGAAGACGGCACCCCGCACTCACTGAACTTTTTGCTGGTCTTCTTGGTCCCCTCTGTCATCTTGGCAAGTTGTGTGAAGCCCTTGGCCAGCTTGCGAGTGGCCGCTCAAGGCTCTGGACATCAAAG
The DNA here is from genome assembly GCF_003255815.1 of Theropithecus gelada. Taxonomy (NCBI): domain Eukaryota; kingdom Metazoa; phylum Chordata; class Mammalia; order Primates; family Cercopithecidae; genus Theropithecus; species Theropithecus gelada. The sequence continues at coordinate 11,251,780 of NC_037683.1, read as the reverse complement.
TTGAGGTGCCTCTCCCACCTCCCCTTCCCCTTTCTCTCACTCGCTTCCTCTGTGTATTTTTAAACCAGTGAAACTCCCACAGCTCCACCCTCCCCACCCTCTCCGCAGGGGGCGGGGGCTGGGGCCTCTCCTAGCCCCAGCCCCTGTGGGCCGCCTCCTTGGCCTCAGCAGCAGGGGCAGGGGGCAGACCGCAAGCCCGTGGGACCCGGAAGGTCTAAGGAGCAGGCCGCAGGCTCTGGGAACAGAGCCCAGTGGGCTGGGGGCCGCTGGGGACCTGCCAACAGCTGTCAGGGGGCCTGGCCGTCGGGCTGGGAAGGTGAGGGGAGTCAGGCCTGTGTGCAGGGCAGTTGCTTCTCAGCCTCTCTACCCAGGAGAGGGACTGGCAGCCGCAGATTGGAAAGAGCTGTGATCAGGCCTGTGGACTCTGGGCCACCCAGACCCAAGTTCCACTCTTGGCTGGCCATTTTGCCACGGTGTGTCCTCCCTGTGAACCGGGGGTACTTGCAATGCTCACTTCACCAGCTTCAGCCGTTGGTGTAGGGCCTGGCACAGAATCGGTGCCTACCAAAGCACAGTCACCGCTTTCCAAGCTATCAGGGAGATGTCATCATGTGGTCCACTGTACCCACTGGACAGAGATGGTGAAACCGAGGCACAGAGAGGCAGAGAGAATCCCCCAGGTAACACAGCTGGTTGCTGGCCCAGACTGGGTCACAACTCTCCCTTCTAGGCCCCTTAACCCATGGGCTGGTGCCTTCCCACACTACAAACTTACCGTGTGTGCAGGCTCAGGTGGGCAGACCAAGATGAGGAAATGCAACCTCCCCTCCATGGTCATCCTGAACATCTGCAAAGGGTGTCAGCAGCTGCTGGGGCTTGGGGCGGGGCCCAAGACCCAGGGCTTCCAATCCCAGCTACTTCCACCTCCGAAGCTTCAGTCACCTGATTTCTAGAATGGGGAGAAGTGGGAGGTATGCAGCCAACCTGCAGGGTTTCGGCATTTTATCTTGGACCCCAGGATGGCAACCCGGGCTGTGAGAGGAGTCCACTGCCATCTGATAGGGCATTTCCTGCATCCTCCATTAACAGTAACAGCCCCAGGGCGGGCATGGTGGCTCACACCTACAATCCCAGCATCTTGGGAGGCGGAGGCGGGTGGATCACCTGAGGTCAGGGGTTCGAGCACAGCCTGGCCAACATAGTGAAACCTCGTCTCTATTAAAAATACATTTTAAAAAATTAGCCGGGTGTGGTGGTGTGCACCTGTATCCCCAGCTACTCGGGAGGCTGAGGCAGGAGAATTGCTTGAACCAGGGAGGCAAAAGTTGCAGTGAGCCAAGATCGTACCACTGCACTCCAGCCTGGTGACAGAGGGAGACCCTATCTCAAAAAAAAAAAAAAAAAAAGGGCCAGGCGCGGTGGCTTACGCCTGTAATCCCACCACTTTGGGAGGCCCAGGTGGGTGGATCACGAGGTCAGGGGTTCGAGACCAGCCTGATCAACATAGTGAAACCCTGTCTGTGCTAAAAATACAAAAATTAGCTGGGCATGGTGGCGGGCGCCTGTAATCCCAGCTACTTGGGAGGCTGAGGCAGGAGAATTGCTTGAACCAGGGAGGCAGCAGTTGCAGTGAGCCGAGATCGTGCCACTGCACTCCAGTCTGGGCGACAGAGCAAGACTCCGTCTCAAAACAAAAAAAAAAAAGCAGAGGCAGACAATGGACAGACCGACAACCAAGTGTCCTAACTCCCCGGCTGGTATCCCCTAGCGGAAGATAGAAGGTAAGTCCCCAGCTTCTCTCCTGGGAGGGGGTTGCAGTGTGACTTGGGTTAGCTGCCAAGGCTATGCTGCTTCCTGTCCAGGCCTGCTCCTGACTTGCTATGTGATCCCTCACAAGACACTTTGCCTCTCCGGGCCACAGTTTCCTCATCTGTGAAATGCACCCACCGCAGCCCCCACTTCCTTGGGTTGTTGGGAGGGCGAGAGAGGCAAACGGAGGTCCAGCCTCCGCAAGCCCTGGCTGTGGTTGCTGAGAGATAGGCACAGATAAGGGGCAGATTGGCACAGGACAGGGAATCCTGACAGGCACGCACAAGGCATGAGACCTGGGAATCCCAACCACAGAGATGCTGTGTTGCTGCGGCAGAGGCACCTCGTCAGTGCTGGGGCCCGTCTGCTCTTGGCCCGGGCGCCAGGGCAGTTTCTGGCACCCCTAGGAGAATGAATAGGGCTCAGTGTGGTGGCTCCGCTGAGCTCAGAGCCCCCTTTGTGCTGCCTGGAGTGGCCGTTAGGAGTGCAGCCGAGGACCTGCCGGCGGGTGGCTGTCCTGCGGGAGCTCTTCAGCTTGCCCTGCCCTGAACATCCCTGAGTGCTTTCCGACCTCCAGGCCTTTTGCTCAGGCTGGCCCCACCTGCCTCAGGCTTTTACCTTCTTGGGATCCCTCCAGGTTGGCTTGAGGCTATAGGGCCCTAGGATCCCTGAATTCATTTCTTTCTTTCTTTCTTTTTTTTTTTTTTTTGACAGAGTCTTAAAAAAACTACAGACAGAAACTTAAAAAAAAAAAGGTCTGGCCGGGCGCGGTGGCTCACGCCTATAATCCCAGCACTTTGGGAGGCTGAGGCAGGCGGATCACGAGGTCAGGAGATTGAGATCATCCTGGCTGACACAGTGAAACCCCGTCTCTACTAAAAATACAAAAAAAATTAGTGGGACGTGGTGGCGGGCGCCTGTAGTCCCAGCTATTGGGAAGGCTGAGGCAGGAGAATGGCGTGAACCCGGGAGGCAGAGCTGGCTGTGAACCAAGATCGCACCACTGCACTCCAGCCTGAGGGACAGAGCGAGACTCCATTTCAATTAAAAAAAAAAAGAAGCTCCAGGCTAGAGTTCAGTGGTGCTATCTTAGCACCACAACCTCCGCCTTCTGGGTTTAAGGAATTCTCCTGCCTCAACCTCCCTAGTAGCTGAGATTACAGGCGCGCCCCACCACGCCCGGCTATTTATTTATTTATTTTTTAGTAGAGGCGGGGTTTCACTATGTTGGTCAGGCTGGTCTCAAACTCCTGATCTCAGGTGATTCTCCAGCCTCAGCCTCCCAAAGTGTTGGGATTCCAGGCGTGAGCCGTGGCACCCAGCCGCCTGCTCTCACTTCTGTCCCCTATCCTTGCCCCTCTTCCTCAGTCTGTGACTCAAGCAGGGACAGTGTGGTGGGGGCCTATGGAGAGGACAGAGAAGACAGGCTCACGGACAGGGCAGGTACCATGAAGAGTTGGAGACCTTAAACTTCATCGTCAAAGGCATCAGACCCATGCAATTCTGGGTTCAATCCCCACCTCCATGACCTTCGACAAGTCATGTCACCTCTCTGAGCCTCTCTTTTTTTTTCCTCATCAGTAAAACAGAATATAACATCCCTTACATGATCTCATGGCAGTGAAATAAAATATTTATACCAAGGGTATAATTTTGATTTAATTCCCTTGTGTCCTTATTTGCATATTCCAAACAGACCTGAAGCCTTCTGAGAGAGGCCAGGGCCCCTTCCATATGAGGACTGGATCATGCTTCCCCCTCAGCTGATCTGACACTGGGGACAGTGTGGGCTGATGGCAAATGACCCTAGGCTTTAAGAGTAGAGACCTGGCTTTGAATCCCAGCTTCATAGCTTCCTGGCTGTGGAGCCTGGGGCAGGCCACACCAATCTGGGCCTCAATTTCCCCTTTTGTAACTTGGGTCTAGTAATAGCAACCTCCTAATAGGGGTGATGGAGAGTTTCAGGGAGACAACATAAGTCAGCCCCAGGCCAGGCACTGAGTCAGTTCCTGGCTAGTGTGGGCAGAACTTCTGTGATTGATTGATTGGAAACGGAGTTTCGCTCTTGTTGCCCCGGCTGGAGTGCAGTTGCCCAATCTCAGCTCACTGCAACTTCCCCGTCCTGGGCTCAAGTGATTCTCTTGCCTCTGGCCTCCTGGGTAGCTGGGATCACAGGCACCACCATGCCCGGTTAATTTTCTGTATTTTTATTAGAGACAGGGTTTCATCGTGTTGGCCAGGTTGGTCTTGAACTCTTGACCTCAGGTGATCTACCTGCCTCAGCCTCCCAAAGTGTAGGGATTACAGGCGTGAGCTACCACGCCTAGCCGATTTTTTTTTTTCTTTTTTTTTGAGACGGAGTCTCGCTCTGTCACCCAGGCTGGAGTGTGGAGCTCAGTGGCGCGATCTTGGCTCACTGCAAGTTCCGCCTCCCAGGTTCATGCCATTCTCCTGCCTCAGCCTCCCGAGTAGCTGGGACTACAGGCATGTGCCACCACGTCCCACTAATTTTTTTTGTATTTTTAGTAGAGACAGGGTGTCACCGTGTTAGCCAGGATGGTCTCGATCTCCTGACCTCGTGATCTGCCTGCCTCGGTCTCCCAAAGTGCTGGGATTACAGGCGTGAGCCACTGTGCCCAGCCTGATTTTTTTTTTTTTTTTAATTTTTTTGAGATGGAGTCTTACTCTGATGCCCAGACTGGAGTGCAGTGGCACAATCCTGGCTCACTGCAACCCCCACCTCCCAAGTTCGAGTGATTCTCCTGCCTCAGCCTCCTGAGTAGCTGGGATTACAGGTGCGTGCCATCACGCCCAGCTAATTTTCCTATTTTTATTTTACCATGTTGGCCAGGCTGGTCTCGAACTCCTGACCTCGGGTGATTCACCTGCCTCCTCCTCCAAAAGTGGTGGGATTACAGGTGTGAGCCTTTTGGAGGAGGAGGCAACTTCTGTGATTTTAGAGGGTTGTGGGTATCACATGGCTGTTCTCTGTCCTGTACCCCTGCTATGCAGTTGACCCACTGTCTCTTCAGATGCACCAGCAACCAAGAGCAGCCCATTCCATGACTCCATCTTCTCCTTCTCTCCCATGCTTCCCGTCTGTCTCTGCTCAGAGGAAAACAGGGGGTCCAGGCTGTGGTCAGACAGCTGTCCAGCGCCTCCCTTTACTGTGCTGCCTTTACCTTCTCTGTTAAATGGCAGCAGGACCAGCAGCTCTCTTGGGGCAGACATCTACCAAGGACTGGCCACATGCCCAGCCCAGCCTTGCCAGTTTAGCCGATCCCTGGGAAGCAGGAAACGTTTCCAGTGAGAAATCACTCCTTTCTTCTTACTTGTGCCTGGGTTTTGCCAGCTTGGTGATCTGGGGCCCCGGACCTGGGCAGCCTGGGTAGCCTTGTGACAGGCATCCGGTCTTTCCTGCCTCTCTTGCCTGCCTGCATCCTACAGTGGGGACTGAGGCCCTGAGGCCCCAAGGGGAAGTGACAGGCGGATGTTGGGGTTCAGACCAGGGATGGTGGGGTATAGGTGACAACTCCACCGGAACTTCTGCTAGGGCCTCTGCCCACAGGATGTGACTTAGGGAGGGCTCATGGCTTGAGCTGTAGTCGGATAGTGGAGGCCACACAAACCCACCATAGATCCCCACCCACCGCGCTACTGCTCAGACCAATGGTGCCATGCCCCAGCAATGCCGTGGCTCCACCCCTAGGCCAGATGGGCAGGGCCCTGAGATGGGGAAGTGCTGGGGTTTGTGCCAGACTGACCTGGTTCAAATACCAGTATGGTCACTGACCAGCTGTTTGACCCAGGCCAAGTGATGTCACCTGTGAGTCTCAGGATCCTGATGTGTACAATGGAGGTGACAACAGTACCCATATGGTTGAGTGGCAACCGAGATAATTCTCATAAATCGGTAAGTAGGGCTGGGACCATTTATTTTCCATCAATAAATTGTCATTACTAAAATTTTTATGGTCTCCCTCCTTATCCTCCCCACCTCCAATTTATTTATTTATTTATTTATTTTTCAGACGGAGTCTCGCTCTGTCGCCCAGGCTGGAGTGCAGTGGTGCGATCTCGGCTCACTGCAAGCTCTGCCTCCCGGGTTTACGCCATTCTCCTACCTCAGCCTCCCGAGTAACTGGGACTACAGGCGCCCGCCACCTCGCCCGGCTAGTTTTTTGTATTTTTTAGTAGAGACGGGGTTTCACCGTGTTAGCCAGGATGGTCTCAATCTCCTGACCTTGTGATCCGCCCGTCTCGGCCTCCCAAAGTGCTGGGATTACAGGCTTGAGCCACCACCCCCGGCCCCCACCTCCAATTTAGCTAACAGCCTCCTGCTTCTAATAGTGTACCCATGAACCTGACCCTACCTCTCTCCCTGCCTAAACCCCTCTCTGGTTCTACACTACTCTCAGGAGGAGAGGCTCCTTCCTCCTCAGCCTGACTTTCCAGCCCCTCCCTGGTAATGCCCTTCCCCAGAACAGGACCTCTTGTGACATCAAGGTCATCAAAGCCATTCCAGCCTCCTCCTAGGAGGCTTTGAGGCTAAGCAGTGTGGGGTCAGAGCTGGGAGCCACCCCGAGGGTTTTTTTTTGAGACGGAGTCTCACTCTGTCACCAGGCTGGAGTGCAGTGGCAAGACCTCGGCTTACTGCAACCTCCACCTCCTGGGTTCAGGCGATTCTCCTGCTTCAGCCTCCTGAGTAGCTGGGACTACAGGCACCCAACACCACGCCCGGCTAAGTTTTGTATTTTTAGTAGAGATGGGGTTTCAACATATTGGCCAGGCTGGTCTCGAACTCCTGAACTTGTGATCTGCCTGCCTCGGCCTCCCAAAGTGCTGGGATTACAGGCGTGAGCCACCGCGCCCACCCTAAGGGCAGGAAGAGAGGGTACTTCTTGCAGGAAGAGAGGGTACCCAGAGTCTAGGGGAGTGTGGAATCAGGGGAAAACCGCCCCGAACGCAGGAAGGCTTAGGGAGACAGTAGAGAGATTTGCATGGCCACAGCCTGGGAGGTGGGGTGTGAACTGGAAAGAGCTTCCAATGTCACATTCAGGTTCTTCGGGGACAGAGAGGCCAGACTGGGGGGCCAGGTCTCAGGATCCACCCGCAGAGGGCTGGAGAGGAGGGGGCAGATTGAAGCAGGGCAAAGGAGGCAGAAAAGACGGCTTTGCTGGAGGCTGTCCTTGGGCAGAGCTGGAGGGGGGATCTGGGGGCCGCTGGAGCCAGGAAGATGCAGGCGAAGGGATGGGCGCGATGGGGGAGGCAGATGGGGGGGTGAGTGGTGAGTTCCCACCTGCATAAGGACAGCAGGCCTCCCCAATGCTCTCCTCCTGGCCCAACCACGGATAGACTGAGTCAAGAGAATCCCCTTCACAGTCAGACACCCAGCTTCGGGTCCCAGCTTTGTCGCCGTGTGACCTTGGGCAAATGACCTCACCTCTGAGCCTCAATGTCCTCTTCTGCAAAATGGGTTAGTGATCCTGACTATGGGGCTGTTGATTCAGGATTCGGCGGGAACGCCCAGCACTTAAGCACACAAGAGTGCTGAGAAAATGGTAGCTGTTTTTTGCGATTATTGACCCGGGGCCTGATCAGCTCTGGCGCGACTCGGCGAAGGAGCGAGTCCTGCGGGTCCCATCCCTGCCTCCTGGAGAGCCAGGCTCCAACGATAGAAGGCCCGGGCGTTGCTTGCTCGTCGCCTCCAGTGCCGCCGCGCCCCCTGGCGGCCGTCGGTTGCCATGTCAACGGAGGGTGGCGGGGACCGGGGGAGGCGGAGGCGGGGGCCGTTTTCTCCTCCCAGGGCCGGAGGACGCTCCCTCCGCGCCTCCCGCCTTCGCCTCTTGGGGGGGCACTCCGAGCCGGGGAGGAAGGGGCTCTCCGCGGCAGCCGGCATGTGGGGGTAAACTGAGGCACGCGGCTGGGCGCCCGCAGCCAGGTGCCGAGCGCGGGGCCCCACCTCCGAAGGCGGAGGAGGGGCCGCGGGCGGTGACGCGCCGAGGGCGGCCGGCGGACAGCTAGCGAGCGGGCGGGCGGGCGGTGGCGGCGGCGGCGGCAGGTGCGGCCGCGGAGGGTGGGAGGGAGGAGGGCGGGGGCGGGCGCAGGAGGAGGGGAAGGCGAGTCCGGGCACCTCCCCCTTTATAACGCGCCCCCTCCCGGGCTCTCGGGCCGTCTCCTAGTCGGCTCTTCCCGTCTCGCCCCCTCGCCCGGCCGCCCCGGGCCCGGGCCCGGCCAGGGAGCCCCCAGGCCGCGGCTCGGGGGCTGCCCCCCCGCCCGCCGCCCCGCGCAGCCCGGCGGAGGCGGCGCCGTCGGAGGAGGAGGAGCAGGGCACTGCGGCTGGCCCCGGATCGGGCGCCAGAGCGGCAGCAGCTTCGGCAGCAGCGGCGGCCCGGGCCCATGCAGCGGGACGCGCCACCCCGAGCCCCAGCTCCGGCGCCCCGGCTCCCCGCGCCCCCGATCGGGGCCGCCGCCAGTAGTGGCGGCGGCGGAGGCGGGGGCAGCGGCGGCGGCGGAGGCGCCTCTGCAGCTCCGGCTCCCCCTGGCCTCTCGGGAACTACAAGTCCCAGGGGGCCTGGCGGCGGGCGGCGGGCGGAAGAGGCGGGGTCGGCGCCGCGAGGCCGGAAGTGGCCGTGGAGGCGGAAGTGGCGCGGCCGCGGAGGGGCCTGGAGCGCGGCGGCGGCGGGACCCGGAGCGGGAGCGGCAGCAGCAGCGGCTGGGGGCGGCGGCGGCGCGTTGGAGGCGGCCATGGCAAAGCAGTACGACTCGGTGGAGTGCCCCTTTTGTGATGAAGTTTCCAAATACGAGAAGCTCGCCAAGATCGGCCAAGGCACCTTCGGGTAAGGCTGGGCCCCTCGGGGCCGGGAGCCCTGGGCCTGCACCCCTAGGGCGGACGTCGGGATGCCCCGGGCCCCGCCCGAGTTGGTAGAGAAACCGTCTGTCCCCGGGCTTGCCCACTGGTCTTTAGGCCGCGCCGCACCCCGCCCCGGCCTGAAGGAGCCGGCTGGTGGGGAGGAGCCTGAGGCCGGTGGTGGGGGCGGGGAGGGGCTGCAGAGAGGCGCCCGTGAGGGGAACGGGATCTCTCCAAGAGACGCCCAAGTGAGGAGAAGGGACTGAGGGAAGGAAGCAGAGGCTCCGAACGAGACAGGGTGCCGGGTGGCGGGGTAGCCGCGTGCCCTGGGCACTTACCCCAGCCCCGCCCGGGAATCTTTTTGCTGCTGCCCCTCCTCCTGTAGTGGGGGAGGGGCGGGCCCTGCGGAAATCGCCTGATGGGCTCTCGGGTCTCCCTTTCCGCCTGCAGGGAGGTGTTTAAGGCCAGGCACCGCAAGACCGGCCAGAAGGTGGCTCTGAAGAAGGTGCTGATGGAAAACGAGAAGGAGGGGGTGAGTACGGATCGGGCGTGCGGGCCAGCCGTCTAACTGCCCAGGACCCCGGGTCGGTTTTCCACCCTTCTGCTTCTAGGAGTCTCAGGTTGAGATTTAATTTTTTTCGTAGTAGTTCAGAAATTTCCAGGGAATTTGGCCTCCACCCTAAAACTAAATGCTTCATTCTTAGGCAGTTATGGGTGAGACTGGGAGGGGGAGTTGATGCATGCATCGTGTGCACTTTAGTTCACGAAGTTAGGAAGCCTTTAAACACCTTTTTTTAGTGTTAAATTTTGCTTAATGTTAAAGAAAGATACATATGCATGCAAATTTTTGAAAAGTGACTAATACTCAGGTATTTAATGTGTTTAAAAGGAGCGGTCCCTCCACCCCGTCTTAGCTCAAGTACAACTTCCCATAAACCTTCCTTTTCCTGATGTGCTTTAGCGAGGACATTTTTAAATCGTTATGTTTGTTGCCAACGAAACAGCCATAGAGCTGAAGTTTGAAGTCTGAAACCGCCGAGCATTTAGTGGCTAATAGCAAAGTATTGCTGTTTCAGTTTGTTGTCTAAAATCATCTCCTTGAAGTGTGCATGCTCCTACTATATCCATTTTACAGGCAGAGTTTCTGAGACAGCTGGTTTCAGAGCCCATGATCTTGCTCTGTCTCCCAACTTGCCTCTCAATATAGACCCCAGGGCTGGGCTCTGTACTGCGCTCACTCTTGACCACTTTCCCCTCTCTCCCACCCAGTTCCCCATTACCGCCTTGCGGGAGATCAAGATCCTTCAACTTCTAAAACATGAGAATGTGGTCAACTTGATTGAGATTTGTCGAACCAAAGGTAAGTTGTTTGGATCTTATGAGGAGATGACACTTGTAGCCTAAGGTTTTGTTCGTAAAGTTGGAACTAGACCCGCCTAAACTGCCTCCTCTTAACTCAGATGGACCCATGGTGACTGCTTTCTCTGGTCCTCTTTCATCGTAGCTGGTGCTTCCCCGGGGCCTGCCCTGGCCCAGAAGAGGCACTCAGAAAATATTTGACCAGTGAAGGAAGGAACAGACAGATGCTCTGGAGGGCATGGGTGCCCATGGGTTGGAGTAGGAAGAAAGAAACTGGTTGTGGGAAAGTGTGTTGGGTGTGGCTTTCTTGACTTTTTCTTCCTTGTATTCCTGCCTCAGCTTCACCCTATAACCGCTGCAAGGGCAGTATATACCTGGTGTTCGACTTCTGCGAGCATGACCTTGCTGGGCTGTTGAGCAATGTTTTGGTCAAGTTCACGCTGTCTGAGATCAAGAGGGTGATGCAGATGCTGCTTAACGGCCTCTACTACATCCACAGGAACAAGGTGGGCGCGAGAGCTGGGAGGAGGACCCAGGCTTGGGCTGGCCTTGGCTCCCACTCCCGGGTGGGTATCGCTGAAGGAGCCACTCTTGCCCTTCTTGCAGATCCTGCATAGGGACATGAAGGCTGCTAACGTGCTTATCACTCGTGATGGGGTCCTGAAGCTGGCAGACTTTGGGCTGGCCCGGGCCTTCAGCCTGGCTAAGAACAGCCAGCCCAACCGCTATACCAACCGTGTGGTGACACTCTGGTACCGGCCCCCGGAGCTGTTGCTCGGTGAGGACTCCCGAGCGGGCCGAGGGGGGTGAGGGCCAGGCATCTACCTGGCCCCCGCCCCCCCACTGCCAGGGCTTCTTGAGCTGCCGGCCCTGGGGCATTGAGTCTCAGGAGGCCTCCGGGCTCAAGGGGCCCTCCTGGTGCGCTCTTCTTCCCAGGGGAGCGGGACTACGGCCCCCCCATTGACCTGTGGGGTGCTGGGTGCATCATGGCAGAGATGTGGACCCGCAGCCCCATCATGCAGGGCAACACGGAGCAGCACCAACTCGCCCTCATCAGTCAGCTCTGCGGCTCCATCACCCCTGAGGTACGGGGTCCCGGTCCCCCGGCAGAGGAGTGGGGAGTGGAATGGAAGGAGCGCTCCTCTCTGGAAGGGAGGCTGGTTTGGTGACAGGGCCTGCCCTTGAGAGCCACACAGGCTGTGCGCCAGTCTCGGTTCCATCAGCCATTCTGTGGCCTTGGGCAGAACAACTGAGTCAGCGCTGGGTTTCTCTTCTGTGAACCAGAAATGTGACGTATATCAGGGTTGGAGCCTATATTCCAGGTGATGTGGGTAGAAGGGCCTGGCACGTGGTATGTGCCAATCTGCGGCGGGCACTGCTTCTCTTGGGAGGGGTCGAGTTCTCTCTCCAGTAGTAGTCTGGGAGTCTCGAAGTGGAGCAGGTATTTTAGTCCTTTTAGGCCTGGACAAAGGGATAAGCCACGTACCTCCTGGCCGGACGTCATCCTCTCTCAACGCCCCCTCCCTCCCAGGTGTGGCCAAATGTGGACAACTATGAGCTGTATGAAAAGCTGGAGCTGGTCAAGGGCCAGAAGCGGAAGGTGAAGGACAGACTGAAGGCCTATGTGCGTGACCCGTACGCACTGGACCTCATCGACAAGCTGCTGGTGCTGGACCCTGCCCAGCGCATCGACAGCGACGATGCCCTCAACCATGACTTCTTCTGGTCCGACCCCATGCCCTCTGACCTCAAGGGCATGCTCTCCACCCACCTGACGTCCATGTTCGAGTACCTGGCACCACCGCGCCGAAAGGGCAGTCAGATCACCCAGCAGTCCACCAACCAGAGTCGCAATCCCGCCACCACCAACCAGACGGAGTTTGAGCGTGTCTTCTGAGGGCCGGCGCTGGCCACTAGGGCTCGTACATTTTTTTCTTCTGCTATGTGACTTGCATCGTGGAGACGGTGGGGCATTTGAGTTTATATCTCTCATGCATATTTTATGTAATCCCCACCTTGGGCTCTGGGAGCAGCCCGCTGAGTGGACTGGAGTGGAGCATTTGCTGAAAGGCCAGGAGGGTATCGGGGCTGTCCTGTCCTCGCTGGCTTTCTGGATGGTGCCCAGAGGGTTTCCATGGGGTAGGAGGAGGGGATCTCCCACCAGTGACTTTTTCTAAGAGCTCCCAGCATGGTGGAAGAGGGGACAGTTCCCTCACCCACCCACAATCCTATTCTCGGGCTGAGAACCCTGCGTGGGGACAGGGCTGGCCTCAGGAATGGGCTGTTTTTGGCCTAACCCTCAGAAGCACTGGGGCTGGCACAAACTCTTGGTTTCTTCAGCAGGAGAATTTTATCGTGTTTCTTTTGGTTCCATTGTTTGGAGACATTCCTGGGCACAGTTTGGTCCGTTAGAATTAAAAGGTTTTTTTTTTCTTTTTTTTTTTTTTTTTTTTTTCCTCCAGGAGTTGATGTGGGTTTTGTTCTGCGCACATGCCACCAACTCTTCCCCCACAGTCAGCAGGTTGGGCCTGACCATTGGGACTTGATTGTGAAGTCACTGGAGGTCTTGACTCTTTTATCTCAGTTCCTGTTCTCTTACATAATTGTGAAGGACCTTTGTCTGTTTTTCCTCTTGGGTGCTTTCCAGAACGCATCTCATGTCCCTGGTGAGGGAACTGGCGAGGACCTGCTGCGAGCTGCTGTGGCTGCAGTGGTGACCCAGCTGGGCAGATCACTGGAGTGACAATTTGATCTGTCACCTGAGAAGGATGGTCCCTCAGGCTGCTGAGTAGAGGGCCTGGGGCAGGCCGGAGAGAGAAAGTGTGCAGAGGGTGGAGGGATCACAGGGGTCTTGGAAGGTGGCAGTAGTTTGAACAGGGGTGAGGAGTATGTGGGAGGAAAATACAGGCTGAAGGTAGAATACCTGGGACCCTCTGAGGAGCGGAACATTCTGGCGGGCATGTTTTCTGTGAGCCTGAAGTTGGGAAGAGACATTCTGGAGGTCAATTTCCTACATCCTCTTATGGGCAGAGACCTTGAAGTGGGGCCAGGAAGGAAGATTGGCAAAACCTTTGACCAGAACTGTCCATTTACAGAAACTGACCCAGACCACAACACAAAAGGCCAGTGAAAGAAAAAAAATTTTTTTTTTTTTTTTTTTGAGACAGAGTCTCACTCAGTTGCCCAGGCTGAAGTGCAGTGGCGTGATCTCGGCTCACTGCAACTTCTGCCTCCCGGGTTCAAGCGATTCTCCTGCCTTAGCCTCCTGAGTAGCTGGGACTACAGGCGCCCACCACCACGCCCAGTTAATTTTTGTATTTTTAGCAGAGATAGGGTTTTGCCATCTTGGCCAGGCTGGTCTCGACTCCTGACCTCAAGTGATCCGCCCACCTCAGCCTCCCAAAGTGCTGGGATTACAGGTGTGAGCCACCACGTCCAGCCAAGGAAAAAATTCTTGATTGGTGTATTTGTTTTCCTGAGACTGCTATAACTAATTGCTACAAGCATGCTAGCTTAAAGTAACACGTTTATTCTGTTCCAAAGTTATTGGTGGCAGGGTCCGCTCCTTCGGGAGGATCTGAGGGGGAAGAGAATCCTTCCTGAGACTCCTGGTGACTGCTGGCAGTCCTTGCATCCCTTAGGCTTGTAGATGTGTCGCTCCGGTCTCTGCCTGTGTTCACATGGCATTTTTCCCTCTATGTCTTTTTTTTTTTTTTTTTTTTTTGAGGTAGAGTTTCGCTCTTGTTGCCCAGGCTGGAGTGCAATGGCATGATCTTGGCTCACTGCAACCTCCACCTCCTGGGTTCAAGCGATTTCACCTGCCTCAGCCTCCCTAGTAGGTGAGATTACAGGCGCCTGCCACCACGCCTGGCTAATTTTTGTATTTTTAGTAGAGACAGGGTTTCACCATGTTGGCCAGGCTGGTCTTGAACTCCTGACCTCAGGTGATCCACCTGCCTCAGCCTCCCCAAGTGCTGGGATTACAGGCATGAGTCACCACGCCCGGCCTATGTGTCTGTCATATGTGGACACCGGTCTGGATTTAGGGGCCACCTTGACCCAGTGTGACCTCATCTTAACCGATTACATCTGCAAAGACCCTCTTTCCAAATAAGGTCATATTCTGAGGTTTGGAGAGGACATGAATTCAGGGGACACACTTCAACCCAGTATAACTAGTAGTCAAATCCAAATCGGCCGGGCGCAGTGGCTCACGCCTATAATCCCAGCACTTTGGGAGGCCGAGGCGGGCAGGTCACGAGGTCAGGAGTTCAAGACCAGCCTGACCAAAATTGTGAAACCCCATCTCTACTAAAAATACAAAAATTAGCTGGGTGTTCACCTATAGTCCGAGCTATGTGGGAGGCTGAGGCAGGAGAATTGCTGGAACCCAGGCCAGGAGGCACAGGTTGCAGTGAGGCAAGATCGAACCACTGTACTCCAGCCTGGGTAACACAGCGAGACTCTGTCTCAAAAAAAAAAAAATTAGCTGGGCATGGTGGTGCATCCCTGTAGTCCCAGCTACTCAGGAGGCTGAGGCAGGAGAATCACTTGAACTAAGGAGGCGGAGGTTACAGTGAGCTGAGATTTGTGCCACTGCATTCCAGCCTGGCGACAGAGCGAGACTCCGTCTCAAAAAAAAAATCCAAATCAGGGCTGGGTGCAGTGACTCAGGCCTGTAAACCGCAACATCGGGAGGCTGAGGTGGATACCTGAGGACAGGAGTTTGAGACCAGCCTGGCCAATATAGCAAAACCCCATCTCTACTAAAAATAAAAAAATTAGCCGGGTCTGGTGGCGCCTGCCTGTAATCCCAGCTACTTGGGAGGCTGAGGTGGGAGAATCGCTTGAACCCAGGAGGCAGAGAGAGGTTGCAGTGAGCTGAGATGGCACCACTGCTTGCCAGCCTGGGTGACAGAGCGAGACTTATAAAAAAAAAAAAAAAAAAAAGAAAAATCCAAATTAAAGCTATTGTGAGGTGTCCTGACAGCAGTCAGTAGGAATTGAGTGGGAAAACTCACAGGGCTGGCCTAATTGTATTTTCTTTGAAGGATAAGAAGCTTCTCTAAAAGGTTCATATTCTTTGACTCAGCAATTGCACTTACAGGAATTTTTTAAGAGCAATTACACAATGATAGTCTTTATGTCATTGAACCCTCACTGCAATTTTTTTGGTCTCATTCATTCATTGAGCATACTTATTAGGTGCGTCTTCCAAGGGCCGTGCTGTTCGGGACCTAATACAGCTGGAAACGGTGGCCCACCCCCACCCCAGTGGAGCTCGCCTTCCAGTAGGTCCAAACTGGTTTGATTGAGTTCCATGGAAAACAATAAAGTGGGGTAAGGGGAAGAGTCGGGGGGAGCTGAGGGGTCAGCGTGACATGGAAGCAGAAATCGAGGCTGTATGGGGCGGGGGTGTGGGTACAAGTGCCCAGGGCTGGGAAGCCTTTGGGGAGCTTTGTACAGAGTGTGTGGTTCTTTATGTTTCGGTGTTTCCTCATAGTTGGTTAACTAATACATTTGTTATGCAATTAAGCCATCTTTTCGTTTTTAAACATTTTTAAAAACATATCTTTTAGAGATGGGATCTTGCTTTGTTGCCTAGGCTGGTCTCCAGCTCCTCAGCTCAAGGGATCCTCCCACCTTGGCCTCCCAAAGTGCTGGGATTACTGGTGTGAGCCACCGTGCCCAGCCAATTAAGCTACATTTTAAAACAACCAAGACAGGCGCCAAACCCTGGAGCTGCTGACCGGAGCTCGTCCTCACCCCCTTCCCCAGTCTACCCCAGGGAGGAACAGGGACTGGCCAGTCAGGTGAGGGTTCTCTAGCTTTGGCCTCAAGCTCTGGTGTGACATGGGTGCTGTTTCCACCTGTGGAGGGAGGTATGTGGACTAGAATAAAGGCTCCCAGAGGGCAGGGCCCTGTGGGGCTTTCACCATGTTTCTGGCACCTAGATAGCACCTGGCACGTGTGAGTCTCTGGGATACAGTGGAGCGAGTGCAGTGAATACATGGCCAAGGAGGCTGTGCAGATGGGAAAGGCCTTCACCAGCTCGTGGGGATGAACTCGGGATGTCACCCTGCAGGGGCACTGAATTCTGTGTCCTGGCCTTTTGTTTAAGAGCCTGGAGTCACGTCCTGGTGTTTTTTTTTTTTTTTTTAAAGGAAAAATGGTTTTATTCATTTGTACTTAAACCAGCTAAAGAAGTACTGATGTCATTATAATGCAGCAAATACAAGACCTTTTTCCACAAATATTAGCATAACCATCAAAATAGGGACTATAGTAAAACAGCCAAAAAGGGCTGAGAGAATCAAGTATGTTACAACTTAACCCTTCACCTCAATAGAATTATTTTATTATTATTATCATTATTATTATTATTATTTTTTTTTTTTTGAGACAGAGTTTCACTTTTATTGCCCAGGCTGGAGTGCAGTGGAACCATCTCGGCTCACTACAACCTCCGCCTCCCAGAATTCAGGCTATTCTGCCTCAGCCTTTCTGAGTAGCTGGGATTACAGGCATACGCCACCACGCCCGGCTAATTTTGTATTTTTAGTAGAGACAGGGTTTCTCCATGTTGGTCAGTCTGGTCTCAAACTTTGGACCTCAGATGATCCACCCGCCTCGGCCTCCCAACGTGTTGGGATTACAGGCGTGAGCCACCGCGCCCTGCCTATTATTACTTTTGAGATGGAGTCTCTCTCTGTCGCCCAGACTGGAGTGCAGTGGTGCAATCTTGACTCTGCAAGCTCTGCCTCCCGGGTTCACACAATTCTGCCTCAGCCTCCCGAGTAGCTGGGACTACAGGCGCCTGCCACCATGGCAGGTTATTTTGAATTTTTTTGAGACAGAGTCTCGCTCTGTCCCCCAGGCTGGAGTGCAGTGGCGCCATCTCAGCTCACTGCAAGCTCTGCCTCCCGGGTTCATGCCATTCTCCTGCCTCAGCCTCCCGAGTAGCTGGGACTACAGGCGCCCGCCACCGCGCCCGGCTAGTTTTGTGCATTGTTTTTAGTAGAGACGGGGTTTCATCGGGTTAGCCAGGATGGTCTCGATCTCCTGACCTCGTCATCCACCCGTCTCGGCCTCCCAAAGTGCTGGGATTACAGGCTTGAGCCACCGCGCCCAGCCTATTTTGTATTTTTTACAGAGACGGAGTTTCACCGTGTTAGCCAGCATGGTCTCGATTTCTTGACCTCGTGATCTGCCCACCTCAGCCTCCTGAAGTGCTGGGATTATCGGTGTGAGCTACCGCGTCTGGCTTATTTTTTTAAGACAGACTCTGGCTCTGTCGCCCGGGCAGGATCACAGTGGCTCGATCTTGGCTCACTACAACCTCCTCCTCCTGGGGTCAAGCGATTTTCTGCCTCAGCCTCCCGAATAGCTGGGATTAAGGACGCCTGCCACCACTCCTGGCTACCTGGCTTCTTTTTGCCCAAGTGATTTGGTGAAACAGAGCCTCTTCCTCCAGCAGACTTGGACTCTTAAGCGTGTCCCGTGTCCACCCTGTCCTTTGTGTACTCCTCTCCCTGGCCAGGATCTCACCCTGGCAGGGCAAGGGCAAAACGGGCCCTAACTGTAAGGTGGGTGGGCTGGGATAAGGAGGCCTGGAAGAGGCCAGATAAAGCCAGCCCCAAGGTCTGGAAGCCCTCCCAAGCATAGCCCCCTCCTCTCCCATCCGCCTGCCTGCGTGCTTACCTTTAACCTCTACCTAGTTGTTATTTAACTCGCGGTGAGGTTCTGACCAGTCCCACGCTCCACTCCAGAAACCCGCTAGGGAAGCTAAGTCCCTGGGCTGATCCTAGGATGAGGGCAGGAACCTATCAGGTAAAACCTTTCTCCCTGCGCACTGGAGAGACCAGAACCTCTTCCAGCCCAGTCCCATCAGGGGAGGGGAGGCCTTGGCATCTCCCCAAATCACGTTCTCTGGGTCAACGAGCCTCACAACTCCAGCTAAATCCTGGGTAGAGGTGGC
Organism: Theropithecus gelada; assembly: GCF_003255815.1. Lineage (NCBI taxonomy): Eukaryota > Metazoa > Chordata > Mammalia > Primates > Cercopithecidae > Theropithecus > Theropithecus gelada. The sequence continues at coordinate 11,233,784 of NC_037683.1, read as the reverse complement.
TTGGCAGAGATGCCCACACGTGTGTGTCACTTCGTGCCCTACCCAGAAGGGGAGGAGGAGACCAAGGGATGAGAGGTGCCAGGTCCCTGGCTGCCTCCTTGCCAGTGGCTGAGAAGTTGTGGTGGGAAGGAACCATGGAGGGCCCATCCAGACAACCTTCCTCAGCTAAAACTGCCTCCTTCCAGGTAGGAGAACCCGGCGACCAGGAAGGTGGCCTTTCCTTTCTACGCCTCCGTTTCTTGGGGGTGATGCTGCCAGCCCCTCACAGGGCTCACCTCAGCACCCAGCATGCTTAAAGAGTGAGAACAAATTGAAAAAAAATTCTACGTTTTTTCCCTCTGAAAATTGGTAAGACGGCCGGGCGCGGTGTCTCATGCCTGTAATCCCAGCACTTGGGGAGGCCGAGGCGGGTGGATCATGAAGTCAGGAGTTCGAGACCAGCCTGGCTAAGATGACGAAGCCCTGCCTCCACTAAAAATACAAAAATCAGCCAGGCGCGATGGTGGGCACCTGTAGTCCCAGTTACTTGGGAGGCTGAGGCAGGAGAATCACTTGAACCTGGGAGGCAGAGGTTGCGGAGAGCCAAGATCACGCCACTGCACTCCAGCCTGTGTGACAGAGCAAGGCTCCGTCTCTGAAAAAAAAAGCTGGGCATGGTGGCGCATGTCTGTAATCCCAACTACTATGGAGGCTGAGGCAGGAGAATCTCTTGAACCCGGAATGTGGAGGTTGCAGTGAGCTGAGATCGGGTCTCTGCACTCCAGCCTGGGCAACAGAGTGAGACTCTCAAAAAAAAAAAAATCCTTACTCTCTTAAAGAGGAGACTGAGGGTCAGACAGGATCAGAGAGGGAAGTGTCTTGCCCATGGTCACACAGCAGTTCGACAGCAGAGAAGGCCAGGGTGACCAGACAGGTGGTGGTGAGGTGCAAGGACCAACATTAAAGTCAGTAATCTGGGTTTGAGTGGGCTCTGGCACGTCCCTGTGCCTGCTGTATCACCCTGGGTGAGTTGATTAACCTCTCTGAACTTTCATTTTTCCACCTGTGAAATAGGGATCATCTGTAATTCACACAATTTTCATGAGATTTCAGGTGCCAAACACAGGGATAAGTGCTTAATAAATGTTTGTTTTGAGGCAGTGTCTTACTCTGTCTCTCTGTCACCCAGGCTGTAGTGCAGTGTCGCCATCTCGGCTCACCTCCCTGGTTCAAGGGATTCTTCTGCCTCAGCCTCCCAAGTAGTGGGGCTACTGGAGTGTGTCACCACACCCAGCTAATTTTTGTAATTTTAGTAGAGATGGGATTTCACCGTTGTGGCCAGGCTGGTCTGAAACTCCTGGCCTCAAGCGATCGCACCACCGTGGCTTCCCAAAGTGCTGGGGTTACAGGCGTGAGCCACTGCTCCCAGCCTAGTGCTTACTTAATAAATGTTAACAAAAAACAACCCACCCCAAAAAGGGAAAGAGGACAAAAACAAGGCAAGGGTGTTTCAGCAGAGGCAAACATCACAAGCAAAAGCTTGCAGGTGGGAGAAGCCAAGGCCAATGGCTGAAGTCCTTGCCAGCTGGCAGGGACTCTGCCCTGTAAGTGGGGGATGAGTCCAGAGGTAGGCAGGGACCAGGCCACAGTGAACTTGTGGGTGTTACTAATCCTGAGTGTGTGACGGGGCAGGAGAGAGTGTAGTATCCCAGGCAGATCTGAGGCCCCAGCTCTCTCTGTCTCTCTCAGCCTCAGCCTGCCACTCTGCAGTGGTTACCCTCTGACCTGATCGGGGTTTGTAAATCTGTATATTCCTTTGTGAATTTCTTTGCTGCCCTCTCGCCCCCGGGTCTGGGTGCTCTCTGAGCAGTACCTTGTCTTCTGTTCTCCACAGTGACCCCAGCATCTAGCCCAGGGTCTGGCAGAGATAATTTCTTCCCAATGAGTAAGTGAATGAAGGACATCGTTTCCCTGTGGGAAGGTGGGGGTTAAGGCAGAGTTCCTCAGTCTGCTCCTACCCCAGCCCCTCCTTCCCTCCACACGCACCTGCAGATCTGCCCACATGAGTGTGCACCAGCCCACTTACTGGTTCCCCCGCCCCCTTTGTTTTCTCTTCTCTCCAACAATGGCTGTGTTTCTGTTGTTGTTCCTGGAAAGAGAGAACGCAGTGCCTTCGTGAGCACCAAAAGGCCAACGGCAGTTCCCTCTCCAGCTGTGTGATGAAGATCCCTTTGATTTTTCCCTTTACACTTTCTTCTAGTTCCTTCTATAAATATTTGTGGCTTTTCAAATAAAAAGCCACAAAGGAGGTGAGTGGGCTGTAAAAGAAACAAAACAGGTCTTTTTTTTTTTTTTTTTTTTGAGACAGAGTCTCACTCTGTTGCCCAGGCTGAAGTACAGTGGTGTGATCTGGACTCATTGCAACCTCTGCCTCCCGGGTTTAAGCGATTCTCCTGCCTCAGCCTCCCTAGTAGCTAGGATTACAGGCACACATCACCACACCTGATTAATTTTTGTATTTTTAGTAGAGATGGGGTTTCACCATGTTGGTCAGGCTGGTCTTGAACTCCTCACCTCATGATCCACCCGCTTCAGCCTCCCAAAGAGCTGGGATTGCAGATGTGAGCCACCACACCCTGCCAGCTTTTTTTTTTTTTTTTTGAGATGCAGTCCTGTCCCTCACATTGGAGTGCAGTGGCGCGATCTTGGCTCACTGCAGCCTCCACCTCCCAGGTTCAAACGATTCTTCTGCGTCAGCCTCCCAAGTAACTGGGACTGCAGGCAGGTGCCACCACACCTAGCTAACTTTTGTATTTTTAGTAGAGACAGGGTTTCACCATGTTGACTGATGTTAAACGTGAGGTGATCTACCGCCTCAGCCTCCCAAAGTACTATGATTACTTACAGGCATGAGCCACCATGCCCGGCCACAGACGGCTGTTAAACACAAAAAAGTGCTCAGTCTCCTTCACAATAAAATAAATGTAAATGATAACTACTCAGAGAATCCATTTTTCCACCTTACATCTGGCAAGGATCAAAGCTGGCTGTGTTGCTGAAGATGTGAGGAAATCCTGGCTCATGCACTGCTGAAGTGGGAGAAACTTGTACCCCTCTGGGGGACAATGTGACCATGTGTATAAAAATGTCAGCTGGGCGCAGTGGCTCACACCTGTAATCCCAGCACTTTGGGAGGCCGAGGTGGGTGGATCACCAGGTCAGGAGTTCAAGATCAGCCTGCCCAACAGGATGAAACCCTGTCTCTACTAAAAATGCAAAAATTAGCCGGGCGTGCTGATGCACACCTGTAATACCAACTACTCGAGAGGCTGAAGCAGGAGAATTGCTTGAACCTGGGAGGCGGAGGTTGCAGTGAGCCGAGATCGCACCACTGCACTTTGGCCTGGGCGACAGAGTGAGACTCCGTCTTCGGAAAAAAAAAAAAAAAAAAGTCAAGTGCAGGTCACCTTTGACCCAGCAATTGCACTTCTTGGAATTTGTCCATGAGATATGCCACACAAGGAAGAAATGATGAAGGTAAAATGTTACCCACTGTAGCTTGGGTAAACTGTTATCCATTACTTGTGATAGCACAATACTGGAAACAACCCAAATGTCCATCAGTAGGCAACAGGCTGAGTACACAGTAGTATTTCCACACCACGGAGTACTACACACAGCTTCAAAACAAATTCGCCAACGGAATGGCCCTTATGTACTGACAAAGCCCAGAATAGGGCCCTGGTTTAAAAAGGACATGGTGAAAGTACAAGGCAGGCTTGCCTTGCAGTCTGCTGCTATCTGTGAGTATAAAAGGGAAATCAATATATATTTGTATTTGCTAGTAAATATCTATCTCTGGAAAGGTGACAAGAAACTGGTAACATTGACTGCTTTGAGGAGGGAAGATTAGGGTGCTGGAATCTGGGCTCCCAGAGAGGGAGGCTTTTTACTGTCCACCGTTTTGACCCTTTAACTATTTGTAGTTTTTTGTTTGTTTTGAGACAGAGTCTTGCTCTTTCACCCAGGCTGGAATGCAGTGATGCAATCTCGGCCCACTGCAATCTCCGCTTCCCAGGTTCAAGTGATTCTTGTGCCTCAGCCTCCCAAGTAGCTGGGATTACAAGCGTGCATCACCAAGCTTGGCTAATTTTTGCATTTTTAGTAAAGACAGGGTTTCGTCATGTTGCCCGGGTTGGTCTCGAACTCCTGACCTCAAGTGATCCACCCGCCTTGGCCTCCCAAAGTGCTGGGATTGGCCGCGCCCAGCCAATCTTTGAACTATTTGAATGATATATTATCAAAAAAATATTAGAATTTTAAAAGAAAACATAAGAAAAAGTGTTTTTTTCACCAATGTGGACAAGCTTTCCACCTTACACTGGAGGAGGGAGTCCGGCTCTGGGATCTTATTCTTGGAGGAATGGCTTAGAGCACCTATGCCACTTCTTACAGATGAGTCCACTGAGGCCACCAATAGTAGATCTGGAAAAAAAACTTGCTCTACAGAGGACAGAAACTGAGGGATAATATGAGTACTACACAAAGTGCCTTTTTTTTTTTTTTTTGAGACGGAGTCTGGCTCTGTCGCCCGGGCTGGAGTGCAGTGGCCGGATCTCAGCTCACTACAAGCTCCGCCCCCCGGGTTTACGCCATTCTCCTGCCTCAGCCTCCCGAGTAGCTGGGACTACAGGCGCCCGCCGCCTTGCCCGGCTAGTTTTTTGTATTTTTTAGTAGAGACGGGGTTTCACTGTGTTCGCCAGGATGGTCTCGATCTCCTGACCTCATGATCCGCCCGTCTCGGCCTCCCAAAGTGCTGGGATTACAGGCTTGAGCCACCGCGCCCGGCCAAAGTGCCTTTTTTTTAAAAAAAATGTTTTAAGCATTTGATTTATTTATTTAAAAAGATGGGGGTCTCACTACGTCACCCAGGCTGGAGTACAGTGGTGCTATCATAGCTCACTGCAGCCTCGAACTCCTGGGCTCAAATTATCCATCTTGACTGGGCGCAGTAGCTCACGCCTGTAATCCCAGCACTTAGGGAGGGCAAGGCGGGTGATCACCTGAGGTCAGGAGTTTCAGACCAGTCTGCCCAACATGGTGAAACCCCATCTCTACTAAAAATACAAAAATTAGCTGGGGATGGTGGCAGGTGCCTGTATTCCCAGCTACTCGGGAAGCTGAGGCAGGAGAATTGCTTGAACACAGCAGGCAGATGTTGCAGTGAGCCGAGATTGCACCACTGCACTTCACCCTGGGCAACAGAGTGAGACTCTGTCTCAAAAAAAAAAAAAAAAAAAAAAAATTCCTCCTGCCTCAGCCTCCAAATAACTGGGACTAGAGATGTGCACCAGCATGCCCAGCAATTTTTGCTTTTTGTAGAGAAGGGGGTTTCGCCATGTTGCCTAGGCTGATCTAGAACTCTAGGCTTCAAACAGTCTTCCTGCCTCAGTCTCCCAAAGTGCTAGGATTACAGGTGGGAGCCACTGCGTGCAGCCCACAAAGGGCTATTATAACTGACATGAAGAAGCTCATCAGACATTAGAAAAATGGGCCAAGGATGGGTTAGGCAGTTCACTGAAATAAATGCATGGGAAGATGCTCAAGTTCACTGCAGCTGGGGAATGAGAAACACTGAGATGGTTCTCTGCACCCTGTGGTCTGGGGACATCCTGGGAGAGGGGTGCCTCCTTCACACACAGCTGCTGGGATGCCAAGACTATAGCAGCATTGGGGAAAAGGATTGCAAACATCCCTGGAGCCAACCCGACCCCTCCATGCAATCCAACTCACAGAAATTAATCCCTTCAATGTAAACGCATATCCATAGCAGCAAAACACTGAAGGCAGAATGAATGCCTTTCCACAGGCGAATCCAGGATGCTCCCGGGAAGGCCACACGGCCATTAAAGACACCGAATTAGCCGTGTCCCTGGGGAGACAGGGAAGGAGGTGCAGAGGCTAAGAATAAGGACTCTGGGGCCAGACGTCAAATCTTGGTTTTGTGACTTGAGCATATGCTTTTACTCCTTTGGGCCTATATGATAATATTAGTACCTATTTCATGGGTTTGTGATGAAGATTAAATGAGCAACTGTGTCAGAAGTGTTTACAGCAGTGTCTGAATCTGGAGACGTACTAAAAGTGTTTGTGAAGGGCTGGGTATGGTGGCTCAAGCCTGTAATCCCAGCACTTTGGGAGGCCGAGGCGGGTGGATCACCTGAGGTCAGGAGTTCAAGACCAGCCGGGCCAACATGGTGAAATTCCATCTCTACTAAAAATACAAAAATTAGCCGGGTGTGATAGCATGCACCTGTAGTCCCAGCTACTTGGGAGGTTGAGGCAGGAGAATTGCTTGAACCTGGGAGGCGGAGGTTGCAGTGAGCCAAGATGGCGCCACTGCACTCCAGCCTGGGTGACAGAGCAAGACTCCATCTAAAAAAATAATAAGTGTTGTCTCCATCTGAAAAAAAAAAAAAAATGTTAAGTAAATGTCTTAGAAAATAATAAGCTTGTCATTGAGTAAGAAAGTTAAGTTGCAGCCAGGCATGGTGACTCATGCCCGTGACCCCAGCACTTTGGTAGGCCCAGGTGAGAGGACTGCTCGAGGGCAGGAGTTTAAGGCTGCAGTGAGCTATGATTGTACCACTGCACTCCAGCTTGAGTTATAGATTAGGACCCTGTCTCTAAAAATAAAAATTTTTGAAAAGCTAAGATGCAAAAAACATTGTCACCTGCATTGGCAAGACCCTATAGATGTCTAGGTGTGTCTGGTTTCATGAGCATAGAAAACTGTGGGACATATACTTAGTTGTCAACAGGATTGCCAGAGGAGGAACTGTTTGTGTGTGTATGGGGGGAGGGGGAAGGGAGTAAGCAAAATAAAAATATTTAAAGCCTCATGATTTATTTTTTTCCAAGACAAAGTCTTGCTCTGTCACCCAGGCTGGAGTGCAGTGGTGTGATCTCAGCTCACTGCAACCTCTGCTTCCCAGGTTCAAGCAATTCTCCTGCCTCAACCTCCCCAGTAGCTGGGATTACAGGCACCTGCTACTACACCCGGCTAATTTTTGTATTTTTAGTCGACATGGTGTTTCACCATCTTGGCCAGGCTGGTCTCGAACTCGTCACCTCATGATCTGCCCACTGTGGACTCCCAAAGTGCTGGCATTACAGATGTGAGCCACTGCGTCCAGTCTCTTGATTATGTTTATGCAGTTATTAAACCATATGCATGCATATGTATAGAGAAAGTTTCAATGACTAAAAATAAGGAACCCAAGAGAGGGAAAAAATTCTCTATCTCCCACGGGGCCAGGGTCGGGACACTCCAGCAGTGTGTGAAGAGCAGAAGTCCAGCCAATGACAGACTCTTCCCAAAACATCACTTGCTTATTTCGAAATCAAACAATTTCTCATAAATATTTTCTCCCAACGCTGGGAAGAGGGAGAGGGGAAGGAGGTACGGAAACTCCAACAGTCATGTGAAGGACTGCCTTTTATCAGACTGATTATCCGCAGTGGGTTGTTTGCAGCTTCCTCCTCCCGGGTTCTGGGTCTCAGCTGTCAAAAGGATTTCACCATGCAACTTTCTCATGCTAGCAGGTGGGGCCAAGAAGCTAATAGATGGGAGAAAGCTCTGAAAACTTCAGGACGACAAATAGGTATCCTCCTCACTCACAGAAAACAAGGATTACTGCCCCACCATCCCCTGGTGGCCCTCGAATCCATTCTCTAAACAGCAGCAGCTGTTTAGAGGTGTCTCAGGTGTCCGCAGCTCTGTCATCCTATCCCTGTTTGGAGCAGAGACTGAGGGCTGCTGACCGGGACCGGCTATTTTGGGACGTGCTGCGGGGTCCTTGGGAGGATGGTGACAAAAGGAGTGCGTGCCCGCTAAGGGAGGGGACGCCCCGGAGCGTGCCAATCATAAACATGGTCCCGAGGCCTGCCCCTCACCAGGATGGTGCACTCGGGAGGCGCGGCTTTTTAGTGGCGCACGAGGGCTGGTCGGGGGAGTTTAGGGCGGTGCTGATAGATGGCAGGTGGGGCGGTGCTGCGCTGATTGGCGGGGGGCGGGGTGAGGCGGCGCTGCGCTGATTGGCAGGGGGCGGGGCGGGGCGTCTCCCGCCCGGGCCTAGCGCGCTGCCGAGGTCGCCGGGGCTATGTCGCGGGCGCGGAACCACCTGCGCGCCGCTCTATTCCTGGCAGCGGCGTCTGCGCGCGGCGTAACGACCCAGGTCGCGGCGCAGCGGGGCTTGAGCGCGTGGCCGGTGCCGCAGGAGCCCAGCATGGAGTACCAGGTATCAGGCGGGCCTGCGGGCCGGGGCGCGACGACACGTGGGCCTGCGCTGAGCCACAGAACATCCGGGCTCCGCTAGCCGAGAGGGTACCGGGAGCCCTGGACTGGGGGACTCGGGAGGCGGAACATCCTGGAGTCTGGGGGTGGGGACAGGGACCAGGAAGTTGGGCCCGGGTCTGGGAATTCGGAGACTCTAGCGACCCCGCCCCGGGTTGGAGAGTGGGAAGGGTCGCTGGAGCTAGGATCCAGAAGCCCAGAGGCTCAGCGGTGGTGCTGGAGTTCCAGTGATCCCGGAGTCTGAACCGGCAGTGGGAGTGGGGAAAGAGGGGAGGGAAGAGACTCAAGAATTCAGGCTTGAAAGATCCAGGAGTATTGATCTGGGGGTGGGGTGTCCAGGATTCAGAAGATTGGGGATCCAAGTGCCTGGAATTGGGGGACGGGCAGGAATCAGGGGTAGTGGAGGGCCCCAGAACCTGGAAAACAGAAAATGTCCGCGGGCGCTGTGTCAAGAGCCAGTTGCCCTAGACCAGAACCTGATGCCAGTCAAACGGGTGGCACTGGTTTGATGAAGGTGGGGCCTCCAGCCAGCCTTGAGGTCCTGAGGGTGGGAGGCCCAGAATATGAGGCCTAAGGGGAAGGAAATAGCACCCCCACTCCCACTTCCATTGTGAACCCTCCTGAAGCAGTACCTACCTGCCTTCCTGGCTGAGTGACCCCCAGCACACCCCTCCTCCCTCTCAGTTGCTCTTCTGTGGGTTGGAATGTGGAACCCCAGAGTCATGAAGGTTGGGATGGAGCTTCGGGGAACTCCAGAATTCGAATACCCCAACCTTCTGTAGTTCTGACCACGCCCTGGCAGGGAGCAATATAGCAATGGACCCCACTGGAGAGAATGAGGGCAAAGGCCCAGGAGTAAAGTCGGGGGAGCCTGGGCAGGAAGGAAGGCTAGCCCGTTAGTCATGCCATCTTCTTTGTGTGGCACTCCCTGGGTGGGGCTGAATTGCCCGAGGCTCCCCTATTTGCCAGAGCTGGAAAGATGCCATACTCTCTGTTGCTTAACCTACAGGCTAAGTAACGGGGCTGGCACAGCAGGGAGGCCTGGTACTGGCCTTGTTGCCCTGGCTTGGCCACTGGTCTGCTGGGTGTCTCTGTGCCTGTGGACCCTGAGTGAGCCTTAACCTGCCACCTGGGCACTGTGGTTGCCAGGATGCCGTGCGCATGCTTAATACCCTGCAGACCAATGCTGGCTACCTGGAGCAGGTGAAGCGCCAGCGGGGTGACCCCCAGACACAGCTGGAAGCCATGGAACTGTACCTGGCACGGAGTGGGCTGCAGGTAAGGTAGAGAGAGCCAGTGACCACCTCCCACCCCCATTAGTGATTCCCGTAGCTGAGGTGGGGACCTTGTCTGTCTGTCCCAGGTAGAGGACTTGGACCGGCTGAACATCATCCACGTCACTGGGACGAAGGGGAAGGTGAGGGGCAGGACCCAGGGGTATGGGGTCTATTAAGTGGCTGGTGGGGTAGAGCCTGCCCAGACAATCCCTTTTCTTTCAAGGGCTCCACTTGTGCCTTCACGGAATGTATCCTCCGAAGCTATGGCCTGAAGACGGGATTCTTTAGGTACTGGGTTGTGGAGGGATGTGGTGTCTCTGTCCCAATGGACCTTGGGGGGCTATGGAACCAGCCAGTGCTTCAGGACCAGGGTCACCCCCAGGAGGTCAGCTACATGTCTCTCTGCCCAATGTTTATTCATTCAATAAACATACAGTGCACTTACCATATTGGCCCATGTTTATGGCAACTTTTTTTTTTTTTTTTTTTTTTTTTTTTTTTGAGACTGAGTCTCACTCTATCACCCAGACTGGAGTACAATGGCGCGATCTTGGCTCACTGCAACCCCCACCTGCCGGGTTCAAGCAATTCTCCTGCTTTGGTCTCCCGAGTAGCTTGGATTACAGGCGCCCACCACCACACCAGGCTAATTTTTATATTTTTAGTAGAGATGGGGTTTCACTACGTTGGCCAGGCTGTTCTTGAACTCCTGACCTCAAGTGATCCGCCCACCTCGGCCTCCTAAAGTGCTGGGATTACAGGTGTGAGCCACTGTGCCTGGCCTTAATTTTCATAACAAAAAAAAAAATTGGAAAAGGGGCAACAACTTTAATGTATAAACTAACTACGTAGCAGGAGGCCAGGTGTGGTGGCTCACACCTATAATCCCAGCACTCTGGGCGGCTGATGTGGGAGGATCACCTGAGCCCGGGGAGGTCAAGGCTGCAGTTAGCGGTGATCACGCCATTGCACTTCAGCCTGGGCGACAGAGCAAGACACTGTCTTAAAAAAAAAAAAAAAAAAAAAAAAAAATTACATGACTGGAATAGTCAGATGGTCAGAGGTCTCTTTAATAACTTAAAGTACAAGTTGGGTGTGTTGGCTCACAACGGTAATCCTAGCACTTTGGGAGGCCAAGGTGGGAGGATCACTGGAGCTCAGGAGTTTGAGACCAGCCTGGGCAACATAGTGAGACTTCATCTCTATTTTAAAAAAAAAAAGAAAAGAAAAACAAAAACAAAAAAATGCCGGGCGCGGTGGCTCACGCCTGTAATCCCAGCACTTTGGGAGGCCAAGGCGGGTGGATCACCTGAGGTCGGGAGTTTGAGACCAGCCTGACCAACATGGAGAAACCCCGTCTCTACTAAAAATACAAAATTAGCCGGGCGTGGTGGCACATGCCTGTAATCCCAGCTACTACGGAGGCTGAGGCAGGAGAATTGCTTGACCCTGGGAGGCGGAGGTTGCCATGAGCTGAGATCGCGCCATTGCAGTCCAGCCTGGACAACAAGAGTGAAACTCCGTCTCAAAAAAAAAAAAAAAAAAGTAAAGTCCTTATATAACTTTAAAATCACATAGAGATATTTATCAATTAGTACGTCTTTAGAGTAAGGAGAAAATTGCCTTGCAAGGGCTTAAATGATAAGGGTGGCTTGTGCCATCCATGTTAAAGTCTCCCAGGCGGGCTGCAGATAGGAGCCCTTCTGCTCAGCCAGTCTCTGCTGTGGCTTTCCCCAGGAGACAGCGCCCCCTCTTGGTCTCACTTGTCTAGACTTACACAAGAGGATGGCCAGGTAGAAACAGGATCACTCTTCCTGTGTCACGCATGTCTCCTAAGCCCATCACCAAGAACTTCTGAAATCAGCTGCCTAAGGTCATTTCAAGCCAATATGTTTTCCCTAAACAGTTCTTGTTCAAATAAAGAGATGGAGAGGAGGACTTCCTACCTGAGTGTCTTTGAGAATTGAAACATAAGGCACCAACCTGTCTTCTAAAATCATTTTTTGGGCCAGGCGCAGTGGCTCATGCCTGTAATCCCAGCACTTTGGGAGGCCCAGGCGGGCAAATCACTTGAGGCCAGGAGTTCAAGACCAGCCTGGCTAACATGGCGTTAACCCTGTCTCTACTAAAAATACAAAAATCAGCAAGGCGTGGTGGTGTGCACCTGTAGTCCCAGCTACTTGGGAGGCCGAGGCATGAGAATCACTTGAACCCGAGAGGTGGAGGTTTCAGTGAGCCAAGATTGTGCCACTGCACTCCAGCCTGGGTGACAGAGCAAGACCCTGTCTCAAAAATAAATAATAAGTAAAAATAAAAACTACAGTCATTTTGGGGATAAAAACTCTAGCCTTCACCTTGGGCCCATGTGGCCTTGAGGGCCAGCCCAGGGCTGCAGCTTGAACGTTGCTCGTGGGCTTTGTCTCTGAGAGCTGTGAGACAGATGGCATTGTGGGACAGATGTCAGCAGAGTGACTGATTGGTATGGGACCATTGGATGTGCGAGACCAGCCTGGGTGAGGGTCCAAAGGAGGAGGAGCTGTCTTAGTTGAGACCAGTGTGGTTAATAGGGTGAGCCAGGTGCAGAGACCTGGAGATAGAAGAGGGGGAGGACTGGGGGGGCTACAGATAGTCCGGGGGGATGGGGTACCAGGAACAAACTGAGGGACACAGGAGAGGCGAGGCACCGAGGCCAGTGGCCTCAGCCCCTGCAGGGTGGGGGAAGGCCAGGATGCTTGGGAAGGGAGTCCTGACGACCCCAGCTGTCCCGGCAGCTCTCCCCACCTGGTGCAGGTTCGGGAGCGGATCCGCATCAACGGGCAGCCCATCAGTCCCGAGCTCTTCACCAAGTACTTCTGGCGCCTCTACCACCGGCTGGAGGAGACCAAGGTGCCCCACGCAAGAGGGCTGGTGGGTGGGTGGGGTTGGGGGTGCTACATGTTCCAGCACCCCATGTCCCCAGAGGAGGGGCTGCAGGGGCTCTGGGCCCTGACATGTCCCTGTGCCACAGGATGGCAGCTGTGTCTCCATGCCCCCCTACTTCCGCTTCCTGACACTCATGGCCTTCCACGTCTTCCTCCAAGAGAAGGTGTGTGCCCTCTCCCTAGAACCCTGCATCTGAAGCCTTGGGAACAGGAACCTCAGCAGGCCTGGGGGCTCCCTGCTTCCATGTGGCCTCTGGGCACCCTCATACCCCCTGCCATGCCCTCTGGTCTTTGGCAGGTGGACCTGGCAGTGGTGGAGGTGGGCATTGGCGGGGCTTATGACTGCACCAACATCATCAGGTGAGCACAGTTGCCTGGGGGTGAGGAGTGGCAGTCAGGAGCACAGCCTCACCTGCCGCCTGGTGGCTCGGCAGGGCCTCATGGCCTTTTCCTCTGCAGGAAGCCTGTGGTGTGCGGCGTCTCTTCTCTTGGCATCGACCACACCAGCCTCCTGGGGGACACGGTGGAGAAGATCGCATGGCAGAAAGGGGGCATCTTTAAGGTGACCAGGCAGATTGGGGGACGGGAGAGACATGGAAGGCCTGGGCGTCTGCATTCTCATCCTGGCTTCACTGTGTGACTGGAACAAGTTGAGTCTCCTCTCCAGACTGTTTCCCCATTGAAACATGAGGGATGGCTGGGCATGGTGGCTTATATACTTGCAATCCCAGCACTTTGGGAGGTCGAGGCAGGAGGATCACCTGAGGTCAGGAGTTTGAGACCAGCCTGACCAATATGGTGAAACTCCGTCTCTACTAAAAATACAAAAATTAGCCAGGTGTGGTGGTGTACGCCTGTAGTTCCAGCTACTGGGGAGACTGAGGCAGGAGAATCGCTCGAACCCGGGAGGCAGACGTTGTAGTGAGCCGAGATTGTGCCATTGCACTTCAGCCTGGGTGACACAGTGAGACTTCCTCTCAAAAAACAGAAATGAAGAAACTTGAGGGATGAGAGCCAGTGGTAGCCCAGACCCAGGGATGTGGGGGCCAGAGATAGCAGTGTGGAGGACGCTAGGTAGCTCCTTCTCTCTCCTTGTTCCCTCCACAGCAAGGCGTCCCTGCCTTCACTGTGCTCCAACCTGAAGGTCCCCTGGCAGTGCTGAGGGACCGAGCCCAGCAGATCTCAGTAAGTCTGATTGGAATGGGGGCAGCGGCAGGGTGGGCGTGTGTCCCTCCTGTTTGAGGAGGCACTGCATCCTCTGGGGCCTCAGTCTGCTCATCTGTGCAGTGAGGAAGCTGCCGAGCCAGCTGGAACACATCTCAGTTCTGGGAGCAGGGCTTGGTGGCTGGGGGGAGGGGAGAGATGGGAGGGCTGATGTGGTCAGGGAGGGCCTCTGTTGACATGCTCCTGCCTGTCTCCCCCAGTGTCCTCTCTACCTGTGTCCGACGCTGGAGGCCCTGGAGGAAGGGGGGCCGCCGCTGGCCCTGGGCCTGGACGGGGAGCACCAGCGGTCCAACGCCGCCTTGGCCTTGCAACTGGCCCACTGCTGGCTGCAGCAGCAGGACCGCCATGGTGAGCGGTGGGCAGCTGAGTGGGCAGGCAGGTGGGTGGCACCTATGGAGCCTGCCTAGGAGGGTCCTGGGCACACTTGGTTTCACACACCCCGCAGGTGCCGGGGAGGTGAAGGCATCCAGGCCGGGGCTCCTGTGGCAGCTGCCCCTGGCACCCGTGTTCCAGCCCACATCCCACATGCGGCTCGGTGAGTTGGACCTTCCTGCCCAACTGGGACCACTGCGTGTGTCTGTGCCCCTTCAGATGTTTTTTTTTGTTTTGTTTTGTTTTGTTTTTTTTTTTTGGTTTTCTGTTTGGGAGATAGAGACAATTTGAAGTGGTACTTAAGAGAAGGGATTCTGATGTCAGCAAACCTCCCTGACCTTGAGCTCATGAACTCTTTCTGAGCCTGTCTTCTCATCTGCCAAACTGGATGATGATAGGAGCCACTGCCAAGGGCTGTGGTGGGGATTCGCTGAGGTGACATCACTAAGGTGCTGAGTGCAGGGCCTGGCCAATGTGGGATAAAGTGCCAGCCAGTGGAAGCTGCTGTCACTGTCACCATCATTGTTATCAGACCTTGAGGTTCTGGAGGACGGTGATCCAGTCATCTTCTTGCCTCCCCCAAAGCTTTCAGCACCCAGCGGGTGCTCATGCTTTTAAGCCCCTGCAGCAAATGGTGGGCCCACTGTGTGCCACGCCTGTTGTCAGGGGCAAGTGACACGGTCCTGGAGACAGGCCGACCTCGCATCACATCCCGGCCCCAGCTAAGCGCTCTCGGGCTGTCAAACGGGAATCATACATGAGAGCAGACCCTTTCAGAGTTGCCTGAAAGACTCCACCAGATGAGGCAGCCGAAAAGGCCGAGCCATTGACTGGTGCTAGTAAGAAGTTCCTGGGCTGCCGGGGTCCTCAGAGTGTTGAGGGCGGGCGCAGCCTGCAGGGGAGACCGGCCTCAGGAGTGTGTGTGCGGAGTTGAGGACGAGGGTGGGAGAGAACCTGGAGGACTGCCTTGCTGCCCTCCCCCAGGGCTTCGGAACACGGAGTGGCTGGGGCGGACACAGGTGCTGCGGCGCGGGCCCCTTACCTGGTACCTGGACGGCGCGCACACCCCCAGCAGCGTGCAGGCCTGCGTGCGCTGGTTCCGCCAGGCGCTGCAGGGCCGAGAGAGGCCGAGCGGGTGAGGGGCAGGGGTGGGGGTGGGGCCTGGGCGGGCTCACTGGAAGTGGCAGGATCTTGGGGAAGGGCGGGGCGGGCCCACGCGGAGGGGCGGGGTCATGGGGAAGGGCGGGGACGGGATTGGGAGAATGAGCGGTGCCCTCTGACCCACCTCCTCGCCCCTGCAGCAGTGGGCCCGAGGTTCGAGTCTTGCTCTTCAATGCTACCGGGGACCGGGACCCGGCGGCCTTGCTGAAACTGCTGCAGGTGAGGGGCCGACTTGCGGGTGGGCGGCAGGCAGTCCTGAAGCCCTGGGTCTGACGGTGTGACCCTGGGGGGTGCCAGTCGCCACTCTGAGTTGTATTGAGGATTAGATGTGAGGAGCTGCGTGTGCAGGTTCCGCCAGGTGCTGCAGGGCCGCAGGGAGTCCAGTCATAGGTCATTACTCATTTCCCCGCGTGTCTAGACTCAAGTCCAGGCTTAAGAGGAGGGCCACGTCGTGGCTAAAGGTGTAGACTCTGGACTCACTTGTCATGCCCCTTTGGCACTAGCATATCACCCTGGACTGGGCGAGAGGTGGCATTTCCCTGAGCCTCACTTTGCCTCTCCATAAAACTGGGTTGCTGCTAAGGGTACCTGCTTCTCGAGTTTGGTTGAAGGAGTCACTGGGCCTTTCTCTGCTTGGGGAAACTGAGGCTGCCCAAGCTGTCAGGGCTGAAGTGGCCCCTAGGTATCATCTCCCATTTCACAGACCAGGAGGCTGAGGCTGTATCCAGAACCGCTCCCATTTACCCACAGTCTTTTTCCAGCCTGGATTTGGGGTCTCCTCACTATCTGAGTGACCTTCAGCAAGTCCCCTTGACCTGTGGCCTTGGTTCCCCCATCTGTACAGTAGGCTGGGGCTTCGCTGCTCAGGCCACAGGCCAGGCAAGGTATACTGAGGCAGATGGGGGCAGGGTGCTGAAGTACCTTGGCTGGGTTTATACAGCGTCATTCTAGTTGTCAGGGAGGCTGCATCTCCAGATGTGGGCTCAGGGGGTCATGTGGAAGTCGGCGGACATCCTTTCCGGGGTCTGACACCAGGTCTTTCCCTTGGCCTTCTAGCCGTGCCAGTTTGACTATGCCGTCTTCTGCCCCAACCTGACAGAGGTGTCATCCACAGGCAATGCAGGTGAGATGTAACAGGCATGGCCCCTGGGGATGGGCAGGGGTCGCTGAGGTAGGCAGTGGGGGCTTCCAGACTGGAGGTTTGGGGTAGAAAATAAATTTGTTTTACTGTATAAGCACACTTTAGTGTACTTATACTCTTTTATACACCAAAGTATACTTTATTTAATTTTATTTTTAAAAATTTTTGCCCAGGCGCGGTGGCTCATGCCTGTAATCCCAGCACTTTGGGAGGCCGAGGCGGGCGGATCACGAGGTCAGGAGATCGAGACCATCCTGGCTAACACAGCAAAACCTTGTCTTTACTAAAAAATACCAAAAATTAGCCAGGCGTGGTGGCGGGTGCCGGTAGTCCCAGCCACTTGGGAGGCTGAGGCAGGAGAATGGTGTGAACCCAGGAGGTGGAGCTGGCAGTGAACCAAGATCACGCCACTGCACTCTAGCCTGGGCAACAGAGCGAGACTCCGTCTCAAAAAAAATTTTTTTCTTTAATTTAATTTTTGAGACAGAGTCTCACTCTGTCACCCAGGCTAGAGTATAGTGGCACAATCTCAGCTCACTGCAACCTCTGCTTCCTGGGTTCAAATGATTCTCATGTCTCAGCCTCTGGAATAGCTGGGATTACAGGCATGTGCCAACATGCCCAGCTAATTTTTATATTTTTAGTAGAGACAGGGTTTTGCCATGTTGGCCAGGCTGGTGTCAAACTCCTGGCCTCAGATGATCCGCCCACCTCAGTCTCCCCAAGTGCTGGGATTACAGGCGTGAGCCACCGCACCCGGCCAACATTTTTAATTTTATATGAAATAGAGTAGAATAGAAAATACCAGTGTGCATTGCACAAGTAAGAGTAGGTCCTGTTTGGTGAAGGTCATTCTGTTCCAGGCATACGTACGTATAAGTATGTGAGTACTGGGTTGCAATATAAAATGTGTTTTTTACTATGTGTCGTGTTAAAAATTTTTGAAATAGTGTAAAAAATACAGGTCCCAGGCCGGGCGCGGTGGCTCAAGCCTGTAATCCCAGCACTTTGGGAGGCCGAGATGGGCGGATCACGAGGTCAGGAGATCGAGACCATCCTGGCGAACACGGTGAAACCCCGTCTCCACTAAAAAGTACAAAAACACTAGCCGGGCGAGGTGGGGGGCGCCTGTAGTCCCAGCTACTCGGGAGGCTGAGGCAGGAGAATGGCATAAACCCGGGAGGCGGAGCTTGCAGTGAGCCGAGATCCGGTCACTGCACTCCAGCCTGGGCGACAGAGCGAGACTCCCTCCTCCAAAAAAAAAAAAAAAAAAAAAAAAATACAGGTCCCAGGCTGGACTTGGTGGCTCACACCTGTAACCCCAGCGTTTTGGCAGGAGGATTGTTTGAGCCCAGGAGTTAAAAGCCAGACCTCATCTCTATAAAAAAAAAAAAAAAAAATAGAAGAATTAGCCAGGTGTGGTTGTGTACACCGGTGGTCCTAGCTACTCAGGAGGCTGAAGTGGAAGGATTGCTTGAGCCTGGATGGTGGAGGCTGCAGTGAGTCATGAAGTCATGATTGCATCACTGCATTCCAGTCTGGGTGACAGAGCAAGACCCTGGACCCTGTCTTAAAAAAAAAAAAACAAAAAACATCTCCAGTCCCCACATCAGTCTGGCTGCGGAGAGTTCTGAAATCTACATTTTTTTTTTTTTTTCTTGAGACAGTCTCGCTCTGTTGCCCAGGCTGGAGTGCAGTGGTGCCATCTTGGCTCACCGCAACTTCTGCCTCCCAGATTCAAATGATTCTCCCACCTCAGCCTCGTGAGTAGCCGGGACTACAGGCACGCGCCACTATACCCGGCTAATTTTTGTTTTTTGTTTATTTTTAAGATGGAGTCTTGGCCGGGCGCAGTGGCTCAAGCCTGTAATCCCAGCACTTTGGGAGGCCGAGACGGGCGGATCACGAGGTCAGGAGATCGAGACCATCCTGGCTAACCCGGTGAAACCCCGTAAACCCGGTGAAACCCCGTCTCTACTAAAAAATACAAAAAACTAGCCAGGCGAGGTGGTGGGCGCCTGTAGTCCCAGCTACTCGGGAGGCTGACGCAGGAGAATGGCGTAAACTCGGGAGCTGGAGCTTGCAGTGAGCTGAGATCCAGCCACTGCACTCCAGCCTGGGCGACAGAGCAAGACTCCGTCTCAAAAAAAAATAAAGAAAAAAAGGATGGAGTCTTGCTGTGTTGCCCAGGCTGGAGTGCAATGGCATGATCTCAGCTCACTGCAATCTCCCTGTCTCGGGTTCAAGCGATACTCTTGCCTCAGCCTTCCAAGTAGCTGGGATTACAGGCACATGCCACCACGCCTGGCTAATTTTTTTTTTTTTTTTTTAGAAATGGGGTTTCACCATGTTGGCCAGGCTGATCTTGAACTCTTTTTTTTTTGGAGACGGAGTCTCGCTCTGTCGCCCAGGCTGGAGTGCAGTGGCCAGATCTCAGCTCACTGCAAGCTCCGCCTCCCGGGTTCACGCCATTCTCCTGCCCCAGCCTCCNAGGCTGATCTTGAACTCTTTTTTTTTTGGAGACGGAGTCTCGCTCTGTCGCCCAGGCTGGAGTGCAGTGGCCAGATCTCAGCTCACTGCAAGCTCCGCCTCCCGGGTTCACGCCATTCTCCTGCCTCAGCCTCCCGAGTGGCTGGGACTACAGGCGCCCGCCACCACGCCCGGCTAGTTTTTTTTTTTTTTTTGTATTTTTTAGTAGAGACGGGGTTTCACCGTGTTAGCCAGGATGGTCTCAATCTCCTGACCTCGTGATCCGCCCGTCTCGGCCTCCCAAAGTGCTGGGATTATAGGCTTGAGCCACTGCGCCCGGCCTGATCTTGAACTCTTAACCTCAGGTGATCCGCCCATCTGGGCCTCCCAAAGTGCTGGGATTACAGGCGTGAGCCACAGCGCCCGGCCTGGAATCTGCATTTTTATTTTTATTTTATTTATTTATTTATTTTTTGAGACGGAGTCTGGCTCTGTCGTCCAGCTGGAGTGCAGTGGCCAGATCTCAGCTCACTGCAAGCTCCGCCTCCCGGGTTTACGCCATTCTCCTGCCTCAGCCTCCCGAGTAGCTGGGACTACAGGCGCCCGCCACCTCGCCCGGCTAGTTTTTTTTTTTGTATTTTTTAGTAGAGACGGGGTTTCACCGTGTTAGCCAGGATAGTCTTGATCTCCTGACCTCGTGATTCACCCGTCTCGGCCTCCCAAAGTGCTGGGATTACAGGCTTGAGCCACCGCACCCAGCCGGAATCTGCATTTTTAACCAGCAGCCCCAGAAATGCCCACTTGGTGATGGTCCCCAGCTGGATTTCCATTTTATAGATGGAGACAATGAGGCCAGGGTGGGGAAGTGGTACCTAGTGAGCAAAAGCTGTGGAGCCAGAGTGTCTGGCTCTGCCTCTCGTGACCTTAGGCAAGTCACTGAACCTGCCTGAGCTGCAGTTTCTTCATTGTGTCCATGGAGAAGACCATGAGCCGAGACTGCTGGCCTGATGATGTAAAGGGCTTGGTGCTAAACAGGTGCTCACGGTGCACCAGCCCCTTTCTCCACCCCTGTCCCTTACTCCCTCTCCCCTTCGCTGACATGCCTGTCTCTGTGCCCCACAGACCAACAGAACTTCACGGTGACACTGGACCAGGTTCTGCTCCGCTGCCTGGAACACCAGCAGCACTGGAACCACCTGGACGAAGAGCAGGCCAGCCCGGACCTCTGGAGCGCCCCCAGCCCAGAGCCTGGTGGGCCCACATCCCTACTGCTGGCGCCCCACCCACCCCACACCAGCAGCGCCAGCTCCCTCGTCTTCAGCTGTATTTCACATGCCTTGCAATGGATCAGCCAAGGCCGAGACCCTGTCTTCCAGCCACCCACTCCCCCAAAGGGCCTCCTCACCCACCCTGTGGCTCACAGTGGGGCCAGCGTACTCCATGAGGCTGCTGCCATCCATGTGCTGGTCACTGGCAGCCTGCACTTGGTGGGTGGTGTCCTGAAGCTGCTGGAGCCTGCACTGTCCCAGTAGCTGAGGCCCGGGGTTGGAGGTGGGAGCCTCCCACACCTGCCTGCGTTCTCCCCATGAACTTACATACTAGGTGCCTTTTGTTTTCTGCTTTCCTGGTTCTGTCTAGACTGGCCTAGGGAGCAGGGCTCTGGGATGGGAGGCCAGGAGAGGATGTCCTCTTTTCTAAGGCTCTGTGCCTTGGTCTCTCCTTCCTCCTGGCCGAGATAGCGAGGGGCTCCCCGGGTCTCTCACTGTTGCAGTGGCGTGGCCGTTCAGCCTGTCTCCCCCCATACCCTGCCTGCCTCCTGGCTCAGGCCCAGTGTATTGTGTGCACTGCCTGACCAGGCCCTGGGTCCTGCCATGTGCTGGGTGGTAGATTTCCTCCTCCCAGTGCCTTCCGGGAAGGGAGAAGGCCTCTGCCTGGGACACCCTAGGACAGTGGGTGGCTGGAGTGAATTAAAGCCTTTAACTTTGTTTTTTAAAGAAATGGCAAAGCCTTCAACTGACCCTTGACCCCCTGCTCCCTCAGCAGAGACAGGGAGAGAGGGGCTGCTGGTGGTCAGGGACCTGTGCGGTATAGAGGAAGCCTGGCCGTGTGGCCTGGGACAAGTCCCTCCCTCCCTGTGCGCCTCAGGTGGCCTGTGAGATGAGAAGACCGGACTGACGCCTGTTGACCATGTGCCAGGCAGTGCTTTCTGCAGACCCCCTTGCAGAGACCTGGTGATGGAGAATTATACCCATTTGACAGACGAGGGAACTGTGGCTGGCTTCAAGAAGCCATGGGGGCCAGATACGGTGGCTCACACCTGTAATCCTGGCACTTTGGGAGGCTGAGGCGGGCGGATCACGAGGTCAAGAGATGGAGACTATCCTGGCTAACATGGTGAAACCCTGTCTACTAAAAATACAAAAATTAGCCGGGCATGGTGGCGCACACCTGTAGTCCCAGCTACTCGGGAGGCTGAGGCAGGAGAATTGCTTGAACTCAGGAGGCAGAGGTTGCAGTGAGCCGAGATAGTGCCACTGTACTCCAGCCTGGGCGACAGAGTAAGACTCCGTCTCAAAAAAAAAAAAAAAAAAAAAGCAAAGCCATGGGACCTGCCTACAGTCACAGGCCAACAAGTGGCAGGTCCAGGATTTGAACTCAGCAGTCAAGGGCCTGTGTTCAGAACCCCAGAGTGGGAGTGTGGATGGGGCCTCCTGGTGTTTGCTTTCTTGCAGCCGAGACCCTGGGGTGTGCTGTCGAGGGGCTGAGTGGCAGAGGGGAACTGGCTGAATCAAAACCTGTGCCCTGGGTCCTGCTACTGTTCAGGATGCTGCCCCTGCCACCAGGCCAGCCCAGTGGGGGCCAAGGACAAGAGCAGCCCTGTCCTGTGCCCTCACCCCACCCTGGTGTTGAATGCCACTGCCCTTCTCCCAGCCCAGCCCATCACTGGTTTCATGGTCTGATTTATTGGTGGTGAATACACAGGGGCGGGCCCAGGACAAGCAGCTTGGCTACTCCCCCTCTGCTGGCTGCCCGACCGGCAGAGGGGGCTCCATGTGGCAGGAGCTAGGCTCCCAACGCCCACTGTTCTTGCCACCCTCTGGGCTCCCAGGCTGGGCTCTGCTAGGCTCCTGTCTCCCCCGCCAGTTAGGCAAGTCCAGGTGTGGAGGCCGAAGGGATAGATCCAGGTGGCTCTGGGCTGGGCCCTCTTCCGTTCCTCAGGGGGAGGTGCTGTCAGCCTGGCTGGGCTGGCCTGGATCTGCTTCAAGTTCTCCCCTCCTGCCCAGCTCAGTTCACCAGTGCTGGATCCAGGTTCAAATGACAGGGGCTTGGGGTTTTACAACAGTGTGGCAAATGGTCTCTCTCCGCGGCCCTGGGCAGCCGTATCCCAGACCCACTGGGTTGAAGGTTCTGTGGGGTGGGGTGGAGGGACCCCAAGGTGTTCCAAGGCATTGGCCCCACTGGCAGCAGGCGTCTGAGAGGGAGGTGGGAAGGGCGGGCACGGAGAGCAGGCTCCATCCTGGGTCGAGTGGAGGACTGGCTCCCAGGGTGAGTTCACAGCGGTGCTCCCGGCTGGCGGCTGCTCAGTCTCTCCTGCTGGGCAAGCGCGGGGGGCCGGGGCTACGCCATGCTGCTGGTGGAGCAGGGGGTGCTCTGGGTGCTCCCGATGCTGTGGTTGGTGCTGCTGCTCTCTGAGGAGGCCGGGGCAGCCACTGCCACCACGGGCTCCCGCTTGCCGGGGGAACCTGGGAGCAGGGGCGGAGGTCAGGGTCCCGGCCAGGGCTCCTCAATCCCTCAGAGGCTTCACTGGGCTCCCCCGGGTGGGTGGAGGGGCCCGGCATGCTCACTGTGGGGGCCTGGGGTACTCACGCGTGTGCGAGTAGATGTACCAGAGTGCGGCGGTGAGCAGGGCCCCGATGAGGAAGGCACCAAAGGTGATGCCCAGCACGGCGGGCAGGACGAGGCCTTTGCTTGTGCAACCTAGAGAGGGCCGGCGCCATCAGCACTGCCGCCTCTGCCCCTGCCCCATCCCCTACCCTGTTGTGCTGGCCTGCGTGGGCTTTGGTGCCAGCCCTGCTCACCCTTGGACCCTTGACTTCTCTGAACCTCAGTCTCCTCTTGTAGCAAACGGGCTCATCACAGCCGGGCCTGGCATTGAGCCATGGTTGCTAGAATTATCCACCTAGAGGGCCCAGCCAGGCCTTTTGGGTCATGCCTCTGCCCCTCAAGCTGATGGAGATGTGTTTTCAGGGAGGATGGGTGGGGTAATATGAGGAAACTGAGGCTCAGGCGTGCAGAGCCTGCCCCACCTGCTGCGTGACCTTAGGTCAGCCCTGCCCCTCTCCGAAGCCTTTAGCAGGTAGACAACGGGTCAGAGCAGCTCCAAGCACCCTGCAGCTCTGCTCTTTGATTGCTCCAAGCCTCATTCCCTCCACATTCCTGACTCCTGTGTGACTACAGGCCAGGCAGTCTTCCCTTGAGCCTCTGATGTCCAATTCTGTGTCATGGGGTTATCAGCCCTGCCTTCTTGGTCCTGGGCTGGGAGTGGAGGCTCCATCCTGACCTGGATGTGGTGGCAGAGAGGTAGGTGCCCCCATCCCTCACCCCTGCCTCTGCCGCCAGTGTCGGGACTCTTCTGCCTAGTATGGGCCTGGGGTGAACTGATGGAGGGGCTAGAGGGAGCATCCTGCAGGGAGAGGCCTCAAGGAAGGCAAGGCCAGCACCCCCACCCCAAAGGGCCTCTGTCCCACCCAGGAGGCTCCATCCTCCCAGCAACGGTGGGGATGGAGTGGAGCCATGAGTAGGGGCAGAGGCCTAGACTCCCACGCCACAGGATGGTCCCGGGCAAGGGCTCTCCATCTGCAAAGTGCAGGCTCTGGCCCCTGTTCTAGGCTGCTGTGACTCTGGGAAGCCCTCCTCCTGCCCCTTCTGGGCCGCTTTCTCTGGGATCCCCCTTGCCATGTGCTACGTGCTATGTGCCCAGGCCATTTCTCAGGGCTGCCCGCTGTGCCCTACTGTGACCTCAGCCACTAGAACAAACCCGAGACACCTGGAGGGAGCTCACCAGACAGGTCAGGGCTGATGACGTTCAAGCGCGTGAAGACAGTCCTACGGACTTCCTGGAGGAGGAAGAGAGAGCAGTATGTGGCACAGCCTTTGGGAGGCGGCTTCCAGGTTTACTCCCTGGCTCTGTGACCCCAGCCCACTCTAGAACCTTGGCTTAGAATCCCATCTCCACCGCTTCGTAGCTGGATGCCTCTGGGTGAGTCCTGGAAGATCTGTGCTGTGGGAGGGTGCCTGATGGACAATCCCTGGCTGCTGCTGACATGTTTCCTGTGAGTTCCTGGAGGCCTTGATGCCTGGGAGCACTGCAGGAACACTGTGGGAGCACTATGCATCCCTCACCCTCGTGAACACTTTAGAGCTATGAGCCAGGTCAGCCCAGAGCCCCAGGCTCACTGTGACTGGAGGGAGAGGCCCACTTAGGTGAGCCTCGAAGGCTTCCCTAGCTTCATATGACCAGAGAAGTTTGTAATCCTGGAGGCCTGTCTGGGTAAGGGCCTGGGGGTGACTCTGGGGGCATCCAGGACAGATTGCCTGAGAGTGGGGGTCACCAGATGGTGAAGTGTTGTGACTGGCAAATACAGAAAGCCAGGAGTGTGTGTCCTTTGTCTGCCTCTTCCCTCGGGTCTCCTGTTCTTTGAGATTACACTGGTGACCATACTACATGGATGTGTGGGTGGCTAGATTCCTTGGTGGGATGGTGGGAAGATGGTGGATGCCTGGCTGGGATGGCAGGTGGGTGGGAGGGTGGATGGATGGATGGACGGACGGGTGAATAAGTGGAAGGATAGATGATGGCTAGATGGACAGTTGCAGCTGCATAGTCTGGCAGCTGCATAGTCTGCCAGTGCCCAAGACATGGCAATCCCACCAGAAAGCTCTCGGGTGGCAGAAAGTGCTGCTGGCAGCCAGACTGCCAGGTGACATGCCTGACTAAGGCTCTGCCCCTCACCAGCTGGCCCCACATCCCTGTGGGCTACCATGTCCTTTCCTGCAAACCACAGACCTGGAAGCTCCCACTTGAAGCTGGGGCCGGCCCAGGCTCCACTCACCTGGTCTTGGGACCCGGTCTTGGGACGCAGGGCTATAGTGCAGCTGAGGGTGCCGGTTTTGGGTATGGGTACTGTGTAGAAGTGGAGGAGGAAGCTGAAGCGCGGGTTACCCTCGGGGCTTGGGGACAGCAGGCTCACACAGTTGCCCTTGGCCGCCCGGCCCTGGATGAGTTCCATGGTGCCTCCCTCAGGCCCCAAGTCCAGGTGGCAGCTGTCTAGCTGGAGCAGGAACTCGGGAATGGATGGGGACACTCTGACCTGCATGGGTAGGTAGGGCCACGCGGCATGGGCAGCTGCTCTTCACCCCACCCCACCTGCTGCCTTGAAATATCGGCTAGAATGAAGAGTTCCCACCCCTGAGTCCTCACGGTGGAAGGAAAGGCATGGACCTGTCTGGGTCAGAGGAGGAGGACAAGGCCACATCCTTGTCAGCATCCCTGAGCAATGCCTTCTCTCTCTCCCTCTCCCACGCACCCAGGCCGTCTCCCTCCTGACTCTGGGATTCTCATCTCCTCTGGAGTCATGGTGGGAAGAAAGGTGGAGAGGAAGTTGCAGGAGCTGGGAGGCCCGAGGGGTGACAGGCATGCCAGGTACCTGCACAAAGCTCTGCTGCCCCGGCTCGATGGTGTTGGAGGCCTGGAGGAAGTGTGGGCTGAGGTAGAGGCCCAGCTGGAAAGAGAGGCTGTCCATGTTGAGGCAGTGCACCTTTTTCTGGGGGAGGACGGGAGGGAGACTTGGTCAGTCCAGCGGCACCAGCCAGGAGGGCGAGGGGTGTGGGGAGGAACAGACGTCATGGCCCTGTGGAGTTGCCTGACTCTCTCATCTTTTTTTTTTTTTTTTGAGACGGAGTCTCGCTCTGTGGTCCAGGCTGGAGTGCAGTGGCGGGATCTCAGCTCACTGCAAGCTCCGCCTCCCAGGTTCACGCCATTCTCCTGCCTCAGCCTCCCGAGTAGCTGGGACTACAGGTGCCCACCACCTCGCCTGGCTAGTTTTTTGTACTTTTTAGTAGAGACGGGGTTTCACCGTGTTAGCCAGGATGGTCTCGATCTCCTGACCTCGTGATCCACCCGTTTCGGCCTCCCAAAGTGCTGGGATTACAGGCTTGAGCCACCGCCCCCGGCCCTTTTTTTTAAAACTAATATTTATCAAGGAGGCACCAGGTGCCAGGCTGTGTGAAGAGCTTCCACACGGCACCTCACTGGCTGCCCAGAGGCACCCTGTGGCGCAGAGTCCTTTCTTAGGCCACCTTTGGGCCCGGAAAACTAAAGTGACTTGCCCAAGGCCACACAGCCAGTATGTGCTAAGACCTCTGACTTGAGAGACTGAGAGTGTCACCCTCAGCAGTCCTGCTCCGCTCATACGGAAGGGGAGACCGAGGCATGCCAGACACATGGCTTGCCAGGAGTTTCCTGAAGCCTACTCCCTCCCAAGCCAGGAAGAGGCCCCGGCCCAGCAGCAGCCCCTGGGCCAGGTGGGTTAGCACGTGACTGTCCATCTTACCCGCTGTGGTGATGAGCTCGACAGGATATTGACCACCACCTGCGAGGACAAAGCCAGGGAGCTGGTCAGAGCCAGAAAGGACCCCAGAGGGTATCCCACCCAATACACCCATTTTGCAGATGGGGAGACTGAGCCAACCAGTGGCCAAGCTTGTCTTATGTTCTGAGCCTCTGCACCCTGCTCTCCCAAACACACCTCCGCCTTGGGGGGATCAGGGAGGCACTTGAGGGGGCACCAACCAGGCTGGTCCCGATACCTTCCTGGCCCCAGCTCTTACCTCATTGCTGATCATATTCGCCGTCACTTCCATGCCACAGCTGGAGTAAGCGCTGTGCAGGACAAACTGGTCACCCCTGTCCTCAGCCTGACAGCTGGGGTCCCAGAGGGTCAGGCCCATGATGGTGCACTTCAAATGCTGGGTTGGGGGAGAGGGGCACCGTCAGGAGGCACTGGGGTCTCTGTGGCCTGCCACACCCCAGCACCAAGGACTGACCACAACCCAGGGCTCCCAAGTCACAGCCATTCCCCTGCCCTGCTCCTTCTTCATTTTTGTTAGATGTCATCATCCTACACCACTTAAAATTTCTTTTTTTTTTTTTTGAGACGGAGTCTCACTCTTGTTGCCCAGGCTGGAGTGCAGTGGCTCAATCTTGGCTCACTGCAACCTCCACCTCCTGGGTTCAAGCGATTCTCTTGCCTTGGCCTTCTGAGTTGCTGGGATTACAGGCGCGTGCCACCATGCCCAGCTAATTTTTTGTATTTTTAGTAGATAGGATTTCACCATGTTGGCCAGGCTGGTCTCGAACTCCTGACCTCAGGTGATCCACCTGCCTCAACTTCCCAGTGCAGGTATTACAGGCGTGAGCCACCGTAACCCGGCCATTTTTTGTATTTTTAGTAGAGACGAGGTTTCACCATGCTGGCCAGGCTGGTCTTGAACTCCTGACCTCAGGCAATCCACCCACCTTGGCCTCCCAAAGTGCTGGGATTACAGGTGTGAGCCACCATGCCTGGCCCACTTAAGACTTCTTGAACTTGCACACTTTTGCACTAAGCCTTGTCCTAAGCAATAATAGCTGTTGGATCATAAATTTTCTTCTTCTTCTTCTTTTTTTTTTTTTTTTTTTTTTTGAGACGGAGTCTTGCCCTGTCGCCCAGGCTGGAGTGCAGTGGCGCGATCTTGGCTCACGGCAAACTCTGCCTCCCAGGGTCACATCATTCTCCTGTCTCAGCCTCCCGTGTAGCTGGGACTACAGGCGTGTGCCACCATGCCCGGCTAATTTTTTGTAGTTTTAGTAGAGACGGGGTTTCACCGTGTTAGCCAGGATGGTCTCGATCTCATGACCTCATGATCCACCCGCCTCGGCCTCCGAAAGTGCTGGGATTACAGGCGTGAGCCACCACACCCGGCCACATTTTCTTATATCTATAAAACTAAATATAGAACTATTAAAATTAAAAAATATTCCTTCAAGTTCCACATATAATTACCACTCACAGCCCCAAGGGCATACAAACCCTACAAGCACAGTCCAGTCTCAGGCCTGGGGTGGGGCAAGTGTTCCTGTAAAGAGCCAGATAGTAAATACCGTCATGCAGCACAGGACGATGTTTTGGTCGGCGATGGACTGCATATATGATGGTGGTCCCTGGTTCCACAAAATTATAACGAAACTGAAAAATTTCTATTGCCTAGTGTTTGTGGTGATGCTGATGTAAGCAAACTTATTGCACTGCCAGTCATATAAAAGTCTAGCACAGGCTGGGCGTGGTGGCTCACACCTGTAATCCCAGCACTTTGGGAGGCGGAGGCGGGCAGATCACGTGAGGCCAGAAGTTCGAGACCTGCTTGGCCAACACAGTGAAACCTGACTCTACTAAAATTATAAAAAAATAGCTGGGTGTGGTGGCACACACCCATAGTCCTAGCTACTGGGAAGGCTGAAGCACAAGAATTGCTTGAATCGAGGAGGAGGCTGCAGTAAGCCAAGATCGCATCACTGCACTCCAGCCTCGGTGATGGAGCAAGACCTTGTCTCTAAAACAAGAAAAAGAAGGCCGGGTGCAGTGGCTCACGCCTGTAATCCCAGCACTTTGGGAGGCTGAGGTAGGCAGATCACCTGAGGTCAGAAGTTCGAGACCAGCCTGGCCATTATGGTGAAACCCTGTTTCTACTAAAAATACAAAAAAGTAGCCAGGCTACTGGCCAGGCACGTGACTCACACTAGTAAGCCCAGCACTTTAGGAGGCCGAGGTGGGCAGATCACAAGGTCAGGAGTTCGAGACCAGCCTGGCCAACATAGTGAAACCCTGTCTCTGCTAAAAAAATACAAAAAGTAAGCCAAGTGTGGTGGTGGGTGCCTGTAATCTCAGCTAGCTACTCGGGAGGCTGAGGCAGGAGAATCGCTTGAAGCCGGGAGGCGGATGTTGCAGTGAGCCAAGATTGTGCCACTGCACTCCAGCCCGGTCAACAGTGTGAGACTGTCTAAAAAAAAAAAAAAAGTAGCCAGGCGTGGTAGTATTCCCAACTACTTGGGAGGCTGAGGCAGGAGAATCACTTGAATCCGGGAGGTGGAGGTTGCAGTGAGCCTTGACGGCACCACTGAACTCCAGCCTGGGCAACAAAGCAAGTCTCTAACTCAAAAAAAAAAAAAAAAAAAAAAAAAATGGAGAGAAAGAAAAGAAAAACCACTGTAGCCAAAATTGAAAGAACAGCAGCAAATCAAAGGAAGTGGTGGCCAAAGGGGCAACCTTTTTTTTTTTTTTTTTTGAGAGTGGCATGACCTCGGCTCACTGCAAACTCCGCCTCCCAGGTTTACGCTATTCTCCTGCCTCAGCCTCCCGAGTAGCTGGGACTACAGGCGCCCGCCACCTCGCCTGGCTAGTTTTTTGTATTTTTAGTAGAGATGGGGTTTCATCGTGTCAGCCGAGATGGTCTCAATCTCCTGACCTCATGATCCATCTACCTCGGCCTCCCAAAGTGCTGGGATTACAGGTGTGAGCCACTGCGCCCGGCCCCCCTTTTTTTTTTCTTTAAAACTTATAAAAATCATCAAGAAAAATACCAAAGCCTCAGCGATAAAGAGACTGAGGTCCTCATCACTCACATGGAGCCATGCCCACACTCACTACTACCCAGAGAATTATAACTAAACAAGAATGGAATGAGATGTGCCACTTCCCACAATGGCAAAGGTTTTTCTTTTCTTTTTTTGAATTACAGTCTGGAGAGAGCGAAGAGGTTGAGGTGCTCTCGTAAATCAGAAGTGAAAATTCAAATCATCTTTGGGAAAGTGGGTTGGCAACATGTATTGAAACTTCATTCCTTTTGACCCAGTAATTCCACTAGGAAATCTATCCTAAGAAAATAATCCTATATAAAGAAATGTTTCATGTACAATGACATTTTTTGCATATTTATAATACTGCAGAATTGGAAACAACCTAAATGTGTAACAAGGGAAGAGGAGTTAATAACAGCATGTCAATATGATGGAATAATATGTACTTATTAAACATGATATTAGGTACAGGTGTCAAAGCTCTAAAAATACATTAAGTGAAATAGCAAAAGACAAATGAACACATCCCTTATGATTACATCAATATAAGAAATACACAGACAAAACACTCCAGGAAGCACACCAAAATGTTGGCAGCCATTGTCGTTGGGTCAGAAGGTTAAGATTTTCTACTTTTCACATATTTTTTAAAGCATGTTTTTTGTTTGTTTGTTTGTTTGTTTGTTTGAAATGGAGTCTCGCCCTGTCGCCCAGGGTGGAGTGCAGTGGCGCAATCTCAGCTTGCTGCAATTTCCCTCTTCTGGGTTCAAGCGATTCTCCTGCCTCAGCCTCCCACGTAGCTGGGACTACAGGCATGCACCACCATGCCCGGCTAATTTTTTCTATTTTAGTAGAGACGGGGTTTCACTGTGTTGCCCAGGCTGGTCTCGAACTCCTGAACTCCGGTAATCTGCCTGCCTCGGCCTCCCAAAGTGCTAGGGTTGCAGGCGTGAACCACTGTGCCTGGCCAGCATGTGTTATTTTATTTTATTTTATTTTGAGACGGAGTCTCGCTCTGTCACCCAGGCTGGAGTGCAGTGGCGCTACCTTGGCTCACTGTAAGCTCCGCCTCCCGGGTTCAGGCCATTCTCCTGCCTCAGCCTCCCGAGTAGCTGGGACTACAGGCATCTGCCACCATGCCTGGCTAATTTTTTGTATTCATCCTGTGTTATTTTTATAACAAATATATTTGTCAACCAGGCAAAGATAACATTGTGTAGGGTTTTTTTTTTCCCCCCCGCCCAAGACAGAGTCTCATTCTGTTGCTCAGGCTGGAGTGTAGTGGTGTGCTCTCGGCTCACTGCAGCCTCTATCTCCTGGGTTCAAGCGGTTCTTGTGCCTCAGCCTCCCGAGCAGCTGGGACTACAGGTGTGTTCCATCACCCCTGGCTAATTTTTGTATTTTAGTAAAGACAGGGTTTCACCATGTTGGCCAGGCTGGTCTCGAACTCCTGACCTCAAGTGATCCGCCCAACTTGGCCTCCCAAAGTGCTGACATTACAGGTGTGAACCACCCTGCCCGGCCTGTGTAGGCATTCTGCTAAGCGACCACCCAGCTCAGGGAGCATTTAAGATTAATAATGACAACTACCTTGTGCTGGCATTATTTACTAAGCACTTACTATGTACCACATCTGACTGTGCCACGTGATCGGCCTGTCAGACCTCCTTTAATTCTCACCATGTGGTAGGTACCATTGTCAATCCCATTATACAAGTGGGAAAACAAAGGCTTGCAGAGGGATGTTACTTGCCCCCCTGCCTGGGCTAGGACCCCAAGAGTCTTGGGCTAGGGTAGGAACCAGATGTCCATGTCATCCTGAGCCAGAGGGGCAGGAGTTCCCTTACCGCAACAAGTTCTTTCTTTAGTACCAGGGTCATGGCGTCATTGGCACACTTTGTCTGGATCAGGGACATGAGCAGCTCTGGGCTGCAAGTGTCCTTGGGAGGAGTGGTCTGGATCGGTGCGGGTGAGGTCTGCAGCCTACCACCTGTGGGGAAGCAGAGGCAGGCCAGGCGGATGGTCACTGGGTGCCTGCACCAGGCTCTTTTTTTTTTTTTTTTTTTTGAGACGGAGTTTTGCTCTGTTACCCAGGCTGGAGTGCAGTGGCACGATCTCGATCTCGGCTCACTGCAACCTCCGCCTCCTGGTTTCAAGTGACTCTCAGGCTGTTCTGATTAGCTACTCCCATTGTTCCCCCATGCAGATGAGAAAAATGAGGCTGAGAGAGGCTAATGTACCTTGCCCAAGCTCACACAGAGGGGCTTCACCAACAGTGTGGCCACTGATCCAAGGGAGGGGAAGGGAAGGGAGGGGCAGGGGGAGGGTGCTCACCACAGCTAGGGGCATGAAGTGAGACAACGCTGGCCAGCGGTAGCTCCACGAAGGATGCCACAACGCTGGCATTGAGCATCCGGGCCTCCCCCAGCAGGCCTTGGGGTGTGTCTGGGAGCTTGAAGCCACGAATGTTCTTCTCTGGAAAGATCTTGAAGGAGTATTCTCCAGTGGTCTAATGGTGGGGAGAGAGGCAGAGCAGGGGACCATGGACACAGTCTGTGCCACAGCAGGCTAGCCAGGGTTATGCCAGGCCTCGGTCCTGCTGTGTCCCAACTCCTGCTGTGTCCTCTGCCTGACCCCTTGCTTCACCTATGGACATAGGTGATTTGTCCTTCAACTCAGCTCAGGGGTTCACCTCTCCAGGAAACGTCCCTGATCCAGAGGTTGGGAGTTTGGGTTTTATGTCCCAGGAGCTGCGCAAAACTCACCCAGATCTGTATGTTGTGGTTGGCGTCGATGAGCCAGGACACGTAGGGGGGACCCTGCAGGATGAGGACGGCATCGGGATCCCCAGACGCGCAGCTCAGTTCCACCTTCACCGTCACCGTCCGGGGCCTGCGGGGAGACAGATGCGGATGGAACGCTGAAGCGGACAGGACAGGCGGGGAGCGAGACCTGGCGTCGGATGGGCGGCGGCTGCACTCTTACCTGGCCAGGTATGGGTCTATGGGATAGGGATGGGACTGGGGCCAGGCTTGTGCCTAAAGGGGAGGGGCTCATAGGGGGCGGGGCCTAGAGTAGGAGAATGGCTGTGGTCTCACGGGGCTGCGGCGGGGCTGGGGCTGGGACCCGGGAGGGGCTTCATAAGGGACTGGAGCGGGGGGACGGGGGGCCGTGGGGAGGGGGGTAGTCGTCTCTCGGGGGTGGGGCCTAGTGTCAGGGTGGGGCGAGACCCTTACCCGGCCGAGTGGCCCGGCAGGACCCTCAGGATGTGCGCCTCCTTGTGGCCGGCCACACCTTCCAAGCGGCAGCCCCGGACCAAGGCTGGGGTACGTGGCCGCCACTCGAGCGTGCGGCCCATGTCCTGGCTGGCTTCCAGCATGCAGAAGGACAGTGAGCCCTGGGCTGCGGAGACACGCGCACCTCAGTGCCTTCCCCCAGCAGCCCTGCACCTAACAGAGCCTCACCCTCACCCACAGCCAAAGGTAGCGGTGGTGGGGCAGGCAGGACGGTGCGGCAGAGGTGGAGAGGCGTCAGAGGACCCAGGTTCGAACATCCCTTCCACACTTACCTGCCAAGTGACCCTCTGCAAGTCCCCGGGCCTCCGTTTCATCTGTCAACACAGGGTTAACATAAGGGATGAGCCCATGACACATGTTAGGGTGCAGCCCCGAAACCACCCAACAAGACCTGAAATGATAGATTTATCTGTGTACATGTACATGTTTATTGTCACCTCCCTCATCACAGTATCAGCTCTAGGAGGGCAGGGCCTGAGTGTGTCCCCACAGTGTCCCCAAGTGCCTAGCATAATAGGGCTTTGGCACACAGTAGATGCACGTAAATCATGAAAATGCCGGGGTTTTTTAGGTCAAAAACTGGCATTTCACATGTTTCGATCTGATATTTGGTGAAGGAGCCATCACTGTCTCAAGGCAGCACTGGTTTGCGGCATGTGACCTGTGGCACTTTGTGTCCCCTCTTGCACTCTTGGTGTCCAAGTCTGAGGCGTGGGCCAGAGGAGCTCAGATTCCTCTTGAGCAGTGTCATGAGCCCAGAGAGGTTGCTGGGAAAACTGACCTTGGCCCAGTCGGAGGAGGACGCTCTGGGGGTTATCCAGCTCGGCAGCAGAGGCGATGGGGCCCCTCTCAGCTGCCCACTCGAGGATCTGGGTCTTGGGGAAGGATGGCAGCTCTGTGGTGTTGACTCCCGGGGGCTCTTGGAAGGTGACCAGGTTGGGATTCTGGGGAGGCATGTGGAGGCTCAGAATGCTGTTCCTGGCCCTGTGTCCCCTCTACCCCACGTAGGAGGTCAGGAAGTAATTTGTGGAGTCAGCCCATTGGCTGAGAGAAAGACGCCAGAGCTGAGAATGCTGTCTAGTGGATCTGCAGTCAGCCCAGAACCCCCTAGCAGTCAGATCAGCCCCTTCTCCCTTTCATACCTGGGGGGCCGGATGAACACACCACCTTGTTCATCCACCTGTCCAAACATCACCCACCCCTCCAGAGCTGTTCTCATTCAACCCACATCTACACCATCATGCAGCTGTCTCTCCCTACACCCCGAGGCTCTGGATCTCCCTACACTTGGAGGGTCCACAGGGGACAACGTCTACCTCGCCCATCATTGCACAGTGCTTGACACATAATAGGCACTGAGAAATATTTGTCTGACTCTGGGCCGTGGGCCCATCACAGGATCCTGACATGCCAGCCTCACCCTGACACCCGGCCTGTGGTGAGTGCTTCCTGCTTATGGGAAGAAAGGGAGAAAGGGAGGAAAGAAGAAAGGGATGGATGAATGAATAGATGAATTAAAGACAGATATCAGTGGTCCCTGCCCTAGGGTATATTACCATTCAGAAACTACACATGCATCAAGTCATTTGAAGCAATAGAAGACAGAATTTTATTTAATAAGAAACAAAGGAGCCAGATAGATCTCCTGGTTGGACAGGGATGGGGAATCTGGGTGGCTCCAGCATCTCACTGCCTATCCTGCCAGTGCCCCTGAAGAGATGGGGGCCGGGGGTGAGGAGGAAAGCAGACAGGGAAGACCTCCTGGAGGAGTGACTCTGGAAAGCTGAAGGATTCAGAGGAAGCTGTTGGGACCACTGACTGAGCTCCTTCGTGTACAGTCTCCAGAGCCAGGGCCATTGAGCTGAATGAAGCAGCAGCAGCAGAAGGGCAAAAGGACTTCAGGTTGGATTTAAAAATATTTTTGGCCGGGCGCGGTGGCTCAAACCTGTAATCCCAGCACTTTGGGAGGCCGAGACGGGCGAATCACGAGGTCAGGAGATCGAGACCATCCTGGCTAACACAGTGAAATCCCGTCTCTACTAAAAATACAAAAACTTAGCCGGGCGAGGTGGCGGGCGCCTGTAGTCCCAGCTACTCGGGAGGCTGAGGCAGGAGAATGGCGTAAACCCAGGAGGTGGAGCTTGCAGTGAGCTGAGATCCGGCCACTGCACTCCAGCCTGGGTGACAGAGCAAGACTCCGTCTCAAAAAAAAATATATATATTTTTTTAATTGTTATTTTTTAGAAACGAGGGTCTCACTATGTTTCCCAGGTTGGTCTCTAACTTCTGGCCACAAGAGACCCTCCTGGCCAGGCACAGTGGCTCATGCCTATAATCCCAGCACTTTGAGAGGCCGAGGCGGGTGGATCCCCTGAGGTCAGGAGTTCGAGACCAGCCTAGCCAACATAATATGAAACCCTGTCTCTACTAAAAATACAAAAAATTAGGCAGGTGTGGTGGCGGGTGCCTGTAATCCCAGCTATTCGGGAAGCTGAGGCAGGAGAATTGCTTGAACACAGGAGGCGAAGGTTGCAGTGAGGCGAGATCGGGCCATTGCACTCCAGCCTGGGCAACAAGAGTGAAACTCCATCTCAAAAAAAAAAAAAGGAGACCCTCCTGCCTCAGCTTCCCAAAGTGTTGGGATTACAGACATGAGCCAGGTCGCCCGGCCCAAGCTAGATATTGAGGACTGCCAGACGGCAACAGTAGAGAAGACACCCTAGAATGACCCATCTAGAAGGAAGCAGATACCTTCTCTGCAGGAATTCAACAAGGGGGCAAAGTGATGGGCACGTTGGGTGAGGAACCCAGCCTGCGGAATGGGAAAGGGCTGGGACACTGGCTTTACACAGCTGGGTTGGGAAAGGGATCTGATCCTTGGGTCATCCTCTGTAAAATGGGGATACAGCAGGGCTCGACGTCTGTTGGTCGCCTGGCACTGGGTCTGGCACCAAGGCCGCGCCTTGGCCTCTTTGTCCCCTTTGGCCACGGGACCCAGGGAGCCTGCTCGGGAAGCTGCACGGCCCCAGGAGGAAGGCGGCGTGGCCGAGGCCAGAGCCGGCGGCTGCTGCGACCTTCCGGCTGACGGGTGCGTTTCATGTTCCTGCGTCACCCTGGGCAGCACGGACTCAGACCGGGAATGGGGAGGATCCATGACAAAGGCCACACCCCCTCTGGGACCTCCATTCCTCTTCTGGGCGCCGAGGGATGGGCTGCAAGGAGTCAAATCCTCTTGGCCCTGGTGGTTGGATTTGGCCCCCTCCCTCCTAGGACTTTCACATGCTGGCTTGGTCGTGTCTGACTGTCTCTGTGCTGTCCCTGTCACTAGTCTGGAAGCTTCTCCCCTGTCCCCCACGCCCAACTTTGCTCAAGCCTGCCTCTTTCCCCCAGTGGGTATGTTTCTTTTTCTGCCTCTCTCCCCTTTGCTATCTTTGCTCTCCCCCGGGCTCTCCCCTTCCTGCCCTCTGCTTTCTCTCTTGTAAACAACAGCTGCTCACATCTGGGGGCCACCTCCCAGACATTCCACATGGAGGAGGCAGTGCTGGCAAGCCACCCCACCTCCTCCAGCCCTGACCCCTGGCAGTGGTCCCAGCTCCCTGGCCTCCTGTCTCTGGTGGATGTCTCTAACACTTGCTAAAACTTGAGGCTTTTGGTTGTTTGTTTTTAACTTTTTTCCCAAATCCACAGCTGACCCGAAAACTTGAGTTTTTAAAAAAAATGTTTTTTTTTTCTCCAAAATAGGCCAAATCCATTTAGAGCAACTCTTGAATACTCAACAAAGTGTAAAGAACCAAATAAATGTTTCTCCTAATCCCACTTCCCAGCCATAACCGCTGTTAACACATTGTTAGGTTTTCTTTTTTTTTTTTTTTTGAGACAGAGTCTCACTCTGTCGCCCAGGCTGGAGTGCAGTGGCCGGATCTCAGCTCACTGCAAGCTCCGCCTCCCGGGTTTATGCCATTCTCCTGCCTCAGCCTCCTGAGTAGCTGGGACTACAGGCGCCCGCCACCTCGCCCAGCTAGTTTTTTCTATTTCTTAGTAGAGACGGGGTTTCACCGTGTTAGCCAGGATGGTCTCGATCTCCTGACCTTGTGATCCGCCCGTCTCGGCCTCCCAAAGTGCTGGGATTACAGGCTTGAGCCACCGTACCTGGCCTCATTGTTAGGTTTTCTCCTGGCTCTTTTCCTCTGTCTTTAAATATTTTCAAATATATGTCACGTAACTTTTTCAAAGACAATGAAAAGATTATCTTATAAAATACTGAGTTCAGTTGTCCCACTGGACAGAGAGGCAAACAGACTATGCAGGGGACCAGAGTTGGCCAGGGCTGCACATCAGCCTGACTCCCACCTCTTGGTCTAGACTCTTTACTGTAGTCCTGCTGCCCTCTGGGTTCTCTCTGGTAAAGACCATTGGATTCACCAGGCAGGACCCTGGTGAATAATGTCAGGATGAAAGGGAGAAGCAGGGCCGGGCCGCTAGGGTGGGAGACCCTGGCCCACAGAGATAGACAGCAGGGACCTCCCATGGCCAGAGCCTCAGCCTGGGGTTGGAGGGAACACACTCACGTAGGCCAAGTGCAGTGGGATTCCCAGGGCCTGGAGCTGCAGGAAGACATTGCTGTTTACACTGAGGACCAGAAGCACCTCTCGGGGATGGGTGCCATTTTGCTTGGATGCTTGGAGAGTCAGCTCCAGCTGTGACATGTCCTGGGGAACACAGAGGGGAGACGCACACAGACCAGTTAGATTTGCATAGGTTGTGTCACCCAGATAGGCAGTGATGACTTGGGTGCTTCCACTCCACTCTCCCTGCCTGCTCTGTCCACCCTCGCCTCCCAGTGCCCAGGGTAGTGCCTGGCCCTCTGACCATTCTCAGGGAATTCACAGTAAACAAATGAAGGAGGTAAGCCCAGCAAATCTCAAGAGAGGAAAAAAATTAGGCTGGGCACAGTGGCTCACGCCTGTAATCCCAGCACTTTGGGAGGCTGAGGCGGGTGGATCACCTGAGGTCAGGAGTTCGAGACCAGCCTGTCCAACATGGTGAAACCCCATTTTTAGTAAAATACAAAAAAATACATTTTTAGTAAAATACAAAAAATTAGCCAGGTGTGGTGGTGGACGCCTGTAATTCCAGCTACTTGGGAGGCTGAGGCAGGAGAATCTCTTGAATCCAGGAGGTGGAGGTTGCAGTGAGCCAAGAATGCGCCATTACACTCCAGCCTGGGCAACAAGAGTAAAGCTCTGTCCCAAAAAAAAAAAAAAAAAAAAAAAAAAAAAA
>NC_037683.1:11130679-11170633 GCF_003255815.1 Theropithecus gelada | reverse complement strand
CAGGTGGGTCAAAGGATTGTCCACAGGACCAGCCAGTGGCTTGAGGTGGCCGAGGGATAGGGAGTGGGACCTGGGGCTGGGGGTCCCTGGCTCCTCACGGCCCCTCCTCTTGTCAGTTTCAGAAAGCAGCACAGGCCATGACCCCTTGGAAGAGCCCCCCAGACTGAGGAGCCCCACAGAATCCCTAACCTGGCCGGCACCCACTCCCGCACCCTTCCTGAAGATCAGGGAGGTGGGAGGGAGGCAGAGCAGGGCCCTGCAGCCTTGGCCCGTTCGGTTTTAGGAGCTACTCAAAGGCCCTGGGGAAGGTGAGCTGGAGGAACTTAAAAATAAAACAACACAGAAGGGGCCAGTCTGTCAGAGCCCTCTCTGCAATGATCCCTCACCACCAACCTTCTCAGCAGCTCTGAGAGGGAAGTCTGTTGTCATCCCCGCTTTGCTCAGGGGCCCGAAGGCAGTCCCCCAAGATCACACCACAGGGAAGTGCCTATGTGACATTTGAACCCAGAGCCAGTGCTCAGAGCCCAGGCTGTGGGCCCTCCTTCCCATCCATTCCTCATGGGGAAACTCAAGGCTCAGAGAGGGCAGGAAACTCTCCTGTGGCTGCACAGCATTCTAGGACCTAGGCTTCCCGGGGAGTAATGGAACACAGCTGGGTGAGCAGACGCCAGAGACCAGGGTTGAAGTGAAAGAGTCAGCCCAGTTTGCCCGAGGCTTTCCAACACTGAAAGTCCTGTATAATCGTTTAGTTCCAGCAAACTGGGAGGGTCGGTGACCCTCCAAAGCCCCATGGATGACTCCGTTGGGTGTGAGCTCAGGATACAGGAAGGAGGCCGGGAATACTTGGGGCCTGGTCTGTGCACCAGAGGCCGAGTCTCCCCACCCCGGGTCCCTGGACACCTACTTGTGGGGCTGAGGCTGCAGCCAGCCAGCAGCAGGGCAACAGCCAGAGGGAGCGCGCCGCGGTCCATGCCGTCCACGCGGGGTCCTGTGCACTGGGCCTTATCCGGTGTCCAGAGGCAGGGCTGCGGGTGGGCGCCGGGGCCGGCGTGGGCTTGCGCGGGGACCCGAGGGGAGCAGGCGGCCGGAGCGACGGCGTCCCTGCTCCAGCCTTCTGGGGTGGCGGCCGAGGGGTCAGGAGAAGTGGACACAGGGACGCGGGGCTGGGCTGGGGTTGCTGTCCGAAGGATGGGCGGGGAGGGGTGCTGGGCTCCAGTGGATGGCAGTGACGGCAGCAGTCCTGGCCCCAGGGCGCAGATGAAGGCTGTGGTCTGACCGGCAGCAGGGAGCTCCCGGCTCATCCAGCCCGGCCCAGGGAGGCAGGAAATGCGCTTCCTTAGAGAAGGGGCTGGGCCAGGCCGCCTGCCAACCGGGTAGAGGAAGTGCCACGGGCTTTGTCACTGGGTGGGGGGCCCTGGGATGGGGGGAGGCAGTGGGGTGGGAGGACCCAGGCTCTAGGCTTGTCTCCCCAAGCACCCCACCCTCCCCAAGGCCGGCGGGTGGGGACGCATCAGGCAGCCCCACAGATGAAAACAATCACCCTAACAGCCCACCGAGCGGGCCTTTCACGGGGCTGGGCTTGGCTAAAGTAGTTCCTGTGGAATTTGTGACCCCCTGAGCTCAATGATCCCATTTTGCAGATGAGGAAACAGAGATCCGGTGTGTTGAGATCACTGGTTCAAGAAGAGGGTAGCGCTGGGATCCTGCCCACCTCCACCACCTCATGTCTTGTCAGGCACCAAACCCGGCCTACTAAGTGCAATTGACATGGGGCTGCCTAGCAGGCGGGAAAACTGTGGCACAGCAAGGTGGCTACGGCTGGGGTCTCTGGGCTCAGAGTAGCTGCCCAGGGCCACACACTTCATGTCTGACCCCTTCCTGGGTGGAAAATCCTTCATGGACAAAACACAGCTCCAGGCCAGGTGCAATGGCTCAAGCCTATAATCCCAGCACTTTGAGAGGCCAAGGCAGGTGGATCACTTGAGGTCAGGGGTTCAAGACCAGCCTGACCAACATGGTGAAAACCTGTCTCTACTAAAAATACAAAAATTAGCCGGGCATGGTGACATGCGCCTGTAGTCCCAGCTACTTGGGAGGCTGAGGCTAGAGAATCACTTGAACCCAGGAGGCAGAGGTTGCAGTGAGCCGAGATCAGGCCACTGCACTCCTGCCTGGATGATGGAGTGAGACTCGGTCTCAAAAAAAGAAAAAAAAAGAAAACTCCAAATGATGGGGACTTTAATGGCACTTCTGAAGTCACATGGCCCTGGGTTCAAATCCTACTCTGCTTGCTCGAGCCATGAGACCTTGGACAAAGCCCCTCAATTCTCAGCGCCCCCTGCTTGCAAGGTGGGGCACGATGCCTTCCTGGCTAAGTCATTATGAGATTTCTGAGGGTGAGGACATTACAGCACTGAGCCCTGGGACATACGGGAGATGCTTCCCCATCAGTGCTCCCTGAGCTGGGTGACAGTCCCCAAACTGTCCCATGTTCATTCTGCAAACAGTAAGCGCACCTACTATGTGCCCACCATGGTGCTACTCAGAGGTAGCACCCAGGGCCAGGCCCATGGAAACTCAGAGAAGGAAGCCTGGGCCACCTGGAGGGGCTGGCATTTAGGCCTACCGTTTGAAAGACGGGGTGAGTTGGGGGTGGGGAGAAGAAGGGGTGAGGAGGATATGCCAGGCAGGGGTGCCAGACTAAGCAAAGGCACGGAAGCAGGAAGCAGTCGGACCACCGTGGGACCAGCAGGGGTGTGGTGGGGACAGGAAGCTGGAAAGGCAGAGTCTGGCCTTGCATTGGGAGGGCCTCAAATGCCAGGACTTTGTCCTTAGGGCCACTGGGCATCATGAGAGTTCTTGAGCAGAAGGATGCTGGCCGAGCTGGGCTTTGAGAGAGCAAATCTTTGTGTGTGCTGGCAGGACCCACGGTGAGATGGAGCCAGAAGGTTCTTCTCCCTGAATCTACCTGCCCTGGGTCACAGGTGGAGAAACTGAGGCCCAGGGAGGGAGGAGAAGGCTGGAGCCCTGGGTGCCTCTGGAGGGAGGATGTCGGTCTGGGGTCTGAGGCCTGGCGTCTCCGTGCTTATTGGCCAGCCCCGGTGACAAGAGTAGGCCATGCGTATGTCTCTGCAGGAGCTGTCACAGGGGCTGGGAGGGTTGGTGTGGCTCTTTGGGTGGGGATTAGGGATAGTTTTGCTCACCCAGTCTTGTGGCTGCCTGGCCAGTATGCAGCCAAGCATGGCTGTGAGGTCAAGGGAGCGCATCCTCTCCCGGGGGGCCACCCTGAGAGGGGCATCTCCTCTGCTTTTTCCTGTAACTCTGGAGACAAGGCCATGGGCACCGTGACGCAAAGGGTGGCTCGGTGGGGTTTCAGGGGTAGCTCTGAGGTTTCCCCAGGCCCCAGACCAACATCTGTGCCCCAGGGACAGTTAATCCAGCCCTAGGGGCTGAGCACTCTCTCTGCACCAGGGCCCGCCCTAGGCGTTCACCTTATCAGCTCTGAACCCCCACAGCCACCCCGGGAGGTGGGTACAGTTATACCCCCACTTTACAGAGGAGGAACCCCAGCTGGAGGGTGGTGACCCCAGGGCTGCCTGGCTCCAAGCTCACCTCCTTGCCTGCCACCACCCCTTGAGCTAAATTTGGAGTGAGGGGCAGATGTGGCAGGGGCTGTGGGTATCTCAGGGTGTTGGGGGCATCTGGGGCAGTGACAGGGACCCCACGGGAGGCTCTTCCCAAACCTCCCTTCCTCCCCTTCCCTCCACGCTGCACAGTCTATCCCCATCCACGTTGTAAACAAGACCCAGTGGATTCTCTAGAAAGCAGGAGAGACTCCAGGTGGACTCCAGGAAGAACTGAGGCCCTGATTCCAGACGCCTCATGGAGGAAGGAAGAGATTGGGACCACCGTGGGTGGGGGGTGAAGCGGAGATCACCTCTGGCTCCCACAGCACCCTGACCTTCCCCGTCACACCCAAGCCTGTGTGCAGCCATTTGCACGTGTCTCTCTACTCGACTAGAAGCCACACGAGGAAAGAGACTTTGACACCCTTTGCACTGCTGTGTCCCCAGCACAGAGCCCAGGGCCTTTTGGCTCTTGAAATATATTTGCTGAAAGCATGAGGGACCCTAGAAGACAAGGGGTGGGAGTCATGGAGGCCCAGAGAGGTGGTCCTTGTCGTTGGTTCCCAGGAGAAAAGGCCAGTCCTGGACTGGGTCTTCTGCCCCAGGAAGCCCCATGGCCACATGGCCTCACAGCTGGGCACAGGCCTTGGGGTAGCTGTCTTCCATGTCCGTCAGCTGCACTCTCCCTCCTGTGGGACACATCCACTTCCCCACCACCCCCCACCCCTGCAGAGATCAGAGGAGGCAGGAGGAGGAGGGTC
Source organism: Theropithecus gelada (assembly GCF_003255815.1). Lineage (NCBI taxonomy): Eukaryota > Metazoa > Chordata > Mammalia > Primates > Cercopithecidae > Theropithecus > Theropithecus gelada. The sequence goes on along the minus strand of NC_037683.1, from coordinate 11,166,246 downwards.
CATCTTCCAGCCCCTTCCCTGCAGGCCCAATGCATACTGGTGGCCTCCCTCCACTGAAGGCCATGGTCCTGTTGGGGACCCCCTCCACACAGTCCTGTCCGGCTGTGGACTCAGCTCCTCCCCTGGCCTCTTCAGGCTGAGGGTGGTCACAGCCCACGCCGCTGCCAGCCCTGGGGTTCTGCACCGTCCCTTGGGGCTTGGCTTCCCTACACCCCAACCACACCTGTGTAAAGAGACCCTTCATCAAACTCTCCTCTAATGATCCTACTGGAACGTGCCATCTGTTTCCTGCCGGGATTCTGGCTGATACGGATGTGTTCAGGTACCGTCTGTCCACACGCCCGAGAGACGCATGGCTGATGGCCAGGTCCCTGTGCCTGGACCCCACAGAGGGCAGCTGCACACTTTCTGCTCCTTCTTCCTCCTGGCTGGCCAGGAAGGCCAGGACTGCAGGAAAGGACGGAGCACGTCCACCCTGGCCACTGGCCACTGAAGGAATTTCAGGCGGCCCCCAGGGACCCACCAGGCGGCTGACCGTCTCCAGCACCGGCCCGTAGCCAGAGGCTGTTGATAACAGCAGGGCCAGACCCACAGGGTGGAGCAGGGTGCCCAGGCTCTGCCCCACACTGGCCAGGTGGCCTCAGGCAAGATCTTTGTTTGTTTGTTTGTTTGAGACAGAGTCTTGCTCTGTCACCCCGGCTGGAGTACAGTGGCATGATCTTGGCTCACTGCAACCTCCGCTTCCTGGGTTCAAGCGATTTTCCTGTCTCAGCCTCCCGAGTAGCTGGGAACATGTACCATCACACTCGGCTAATTTTTGTACTTTTAGTAGAAATGGGATTTCACCATGTTGCCCAGGCTGGTCTTGAACTCCTGACCTCAAGTGACCCACCCGCCTTACCCTCCCAAAGGCGTGAGCCACTGCACCCGGCCAGATCTTTCCACTTTCTGAGCCTCTGTTTCTTCATCTGCACAAGGGGAGGGCAGTCTGCTGGTCTGGAGGAGTTCAAAGGGCAAGACAAGAATTGGAATCGCGCCACTATCCACGAGCTTGCCTGGCCCTGTGCCAAGTGCCACTTGACAGCCACTTCAGTGGCTGAGGCTGTCATGTTGGCATTTTACAATGGAAGAAACTGAGGCTCAGGTTTGCAAGGCCACAGGGCTGGGAAGAGGCAGAGGATAATTGAAATCCAGGCCTCTTTCCCTTGGCTTCCAGAACATTCTGTCCTGGCTTTCCTCCCACCTCCCTGGTCACCTTATCTGTCTCCTCCCTGGTTCCTCCTTGTTCCCCCAGGGTTAGTCCCTGGCCCCTTCCTTCTCTGTTTACCCTCACTCCCAAGCCAGGTTTTCTCAAACCTTTGTGACCCTGGCGTCACGTCCCGGCACAGACCCTGGGACTCAGACTCAAATAATGGAAACAAGCGTTTTGTGGTCCTGTAGATAGATTTGCGGCTGTGATGCCCTCCCATAACCCCCAGCCTGTTGAATTTTCTTTCACTACTCATCACAAGCTTATCTGTTGGTTTTGTTACCCACCGACAAGTCTTGGCCATAAAATATAATGCCCTAGACTGTTGCTACTCAAAGTGTGGTCTTAGTTTCTTCTGGAAGCTTCTTATAAATCCAGATTTGAGCCAGGCTTAGTGGCTCAAGCCTACAGTCCCAGCTACTCAGGAGGCTGAGGCAGGAGGATTGCTTGAGCCCAGGAGTTCAAGGCTGCGGTGAGCTGTGATCACTGTGTTCCAGCCTGGGTGACAGAGCAAGACCTTGTCTCTAAAAAATAAAAAATGAAGGGCCGGGTGTGGTGGCTCATACCTGTAATCCCAGCACTTTGGGAGGCTGAGGTGGGTGGATCACATGAGGTCAGGAGTTTGAGACCAGACTGGCCAACACGGCGAAACCCCGTCTCAACTAAAAATGCAAAAATTAGCCAGATGTGGTGGTAGGCACCTGTAATCCCAGCTACTTGGGAAGCTGAGACAGGAGAATCTCTTGAACCCAGGAGGTGGAGGTTGCAGTGAACTGAGATTGCACCTCTGTACTCCAACCTGGGTGACAGAGCAAGACTCTGTCTCAAATAAATAATAAAAATAAAAAATAAAAAAATTTAATAAAAAGAAATGCAAGGGTTGGGCACGGTGGCTCATGCCTGTAATCCAGCACTTTGGGAAGCCGAGGTGGGTGGATCACATGAGGTCAGGAGTTTGAGACCAGACTGGCCAACATAGCGAAACCCCGTCTCAACTAAAAATGCAAAAATTAGCCAGGTGTGGTGGTGTGCACCTGTAATCCCATCTACTTGGGAAGCTGAGACAGGAGAATCTCTTGAACCCAGGAGGTGGAGGTTGCAGTGAACTGATATTGCACCACTGTACTCCAACCTGGGTGACAGAGCGAGACTCTGTCTCAAATAAATAATAAAAATAAAAAATGAAAAAATTTTAATAAAAAGAAATGCAAGGATTGAGCACAGTGACTCACGCCTGTAATCCAGCACTTTGGGAGGCTGAGGCAGGTGGATCACCTGAGGTCAGGAGTTCGAGACCAGCATGGCCAACATGGTGAAACCCTGTCTCTACTAAAAATACAAAAATTAGGTGTGGCGGTGCATGCCTGTAATCCCAGCTACTCATGAGGCTGAGGCAGGAGAATCGCTTGAACCCAGGAGGCGGAGGTTGATCTCAGTGAGCCTAGATCATGCCACTGCACTCCAGCCTGGGCAACAGAGCAAAACTCCATCTCAAAAAAAAAAAGAAAAAAGAAAAAGAAATGCAAACTCTTAGGTCCTGTCCCAGACCTGCTGGATCCGAACCTGCGTTTTCACAAGATCCCCATGGGAATTGTGTGCACGTCAACGTTTGAGAAGGCCTGTTCCAGGCAACCTTGTCCAGACAACAGCTTTAAATACCATCTAGATATCAAGGGCTCCCGACTGTATGTCTCCAGCCAGAACTCCCCCGGTCTCCAGGGCCCTGGATGTCTAACTCGCATCTCAGACTCCACACATTGAAAACTGGGCTCTGTTCTTTCTCTGCAAACTGCTCCTGCCTCAGTCTTTCCATCTCAGACCTTGACCTCCTCCCACGGCACAAGCTTTGGGGTTGACCTTGGTTCTTTCTCTCATGCCCTCGTCCAAGTCACAGCAAATCTGGCAGGCCCTCCCTCAGATTCCCAGGGACTGTGGAATATGGCTGCTTCTCACCACCCACAGCCACCTCCCTCTTGGAACGTCACAGTCCCCAGTCCCTGCACTGAACCCACCTTGCTTCCAACTTGTCCCCAGCCTTTTCCCCGCTATCAGGGGAGCTTGAGTCCAATTCCATGCTGGCTCTGCTCAGCACCCTCCATTGGCCATCGTCTCCCTCAGAGTCAAAGCCAAAGCCCCTCCGGCCAATGAGGTTCTCCCTGTCCCCTCTTCAGCCTCCCCTTCTGCTCACCTCCACCCCACTCCACTCCAGCTCCTTGCTCTTTCTCAAATGTGCCAAGCACATGCCCACCCCAGGGCCTTTGCACCTGCTGTTACTGCTCCCTGAAACACTCTTCCCCTAGGTCACCACAGGGGTCGCTCCCTCATCCCTGATCAAATGTCACACGGCCAGCGAGGTCTTCCCTGAGCAGCACATTTAAAACAGCCCTCTCCTCCCACTAGCAATGAGCCCCTGTGGCACCATCTGACACTAGATATTGTTTTTTTGTTTGTTTGTTTTGTTTTGTTTTGTTTTTTTGAGACAGAGTCTTGCTCTGTCGCCCAGGCTGGAATGCCGTGGCGCGATCTCAGCTCACTGCAAGCTCCGCCTCCCGGGTTCACGCCATTCTCCTGCCTCAGCCTCCCGAGTAGCTGGGACTACAGGCGCCCGCCACCACGCCCGGCTAATTTTTTTGTATTTTTAGTAGAGACCGGGTGTCACCGTGGTCTCGATCTCCTGACCTCGTGATCCACCCGCCTCGGCCTCCCAAAGTGCTGGGATTACAGGCATGAGCCACCGCGCCCGGCCTGTTTGTTTGTTTTGAGACAGAGTCTTGCTCTTTTGCCCAGGCTGGAGTGCAGTGGCGTGGTCTGGGCTCACTGCAACCTCTGCCTCTCAGTGGATTCTCCTGCCTCAGCCTCCAGAGTAGCTGGGATTACAGGTGCTCGCCACCACACCTGGCTAATTTTTGTATTTTTAGTAGAGACGGGGTTTCACCATGTTGGCCAGGCTGGTCTCGAACTCTTGAGCTCAAGTGATGCACCAGCCTCGGCCTCCCAAAGTGCTGAGATTACAGGCGTGAGCCACCGCACCCGGCTGACACACTATATATTGTTGATTGATTTGTCTTCCTTTCCAGAACAGAAGTTCTATGAGGACTGGGGTTCTGCCTTGTTTGCTGCTGAATCCCCATCACTAGGAATAGTGCCTGGCCTGGTAGGTGCTGAAGAAGCTTGTGAATCAATGAGTGGGTTGGGCCACTGAACTACACGGCTCAAGGTCTCATGGGCGATGATTTGAGTCCCCAGGGTATGGGTGTTGGGGGCATTCTGAGCCCAGGGACAGGGTCTCTGAAGAGGAGGAATGACTTCCCAAGAGTAGGGTCTGGTCACATCCCGCCAGACCCTACCCTGTTCTAGAAGAGCAGAGTCCCTTAAAGTCACCCTCTCTTTCCCCAAGGAAGGGGCCCTGGGAGCTGGAGCCTCCAAATCCTAGGTGAAATTGGCCTTCCTGATGAAAGCCCCCCACCCCCAGAGCTAAAGAACCCATAAAAACTCCCTAGGAGACAGAGGATTCCACCGGGCCAGGATTCTAGAACCTCTGAGTTGTAAGGGCTCTGAGCTCATAGAAAGAGAAACTGAGGCCCAAGAGGGAAAGAGACTCACCCAGCACTCCCAGTGTTGCGTTTACAGGCGTGAGCCACCGAGCCTGGCTTATTGTTATTTCAGTGTGTATTCCCCCCATGGCAACCCGGGCAGGAGCCCACGCAATAGAACCCCTGGGCATAGGGAGAAGGTCTCGACCTCTGCCCCTGCTGCTGTGCTACCTGGGGCCAACCACACAGCCTCTCTGGGCCCACTTCCCTAGCGAGGGAGCCCTGTGCGCACAGGCTGCACGTGTCCAGTAGGGCTCCTGGCCCCCACTCGTCTAAAGCCCCCCCTCGCGGAGTCGCCAGGCCTTCCTGTTTACTCGAGGCCCCTAGAGCGGCTGGGAGGCGACAGCCTTGGCCTCCTCTGCTCCCCACTTCCTTCCTCTCCCACTTCAGCGCCTCCGGCCCAAGCCCTCAGGGCCCTCGAGGCCAAGACCTGGGGGCTCAGTCTTTGTGGGGGCAGTGGGGGGGCATCTGAGGCCACTACCCAGCGAGTCCCGCCCAGGAGCACCCAGGTTATAGAGGCTGTAATCCCACTGGCTGTCAGAATGTTCCAGCACCTTGGGACAAGCCACTGCCTGGAGTGTCCCTAGAGATAAGAAGAGTGTGACAGCATTGACGTTATCCAACCCAACACCACACCCAACTCTCAGTCCACCAGTGGGGGTGAGCACTCACTGACCCTGCAGGGTCCTCTCCTCCACACTCCTCCCTGAGCTCCTGCCTCCACAGGACCCCCTCTGGCCCTGCCTCCACCAAGCAGGATCTCCCGAAGCTGCTCACGGTGTCGGCCGTAGACCAGCAGCCTGTGCGTCACCACCCAACCTGGACCTGCTGAATCAGAATCAGCTTTTTCACAAGACCCCCACCCCAGGATATTCGTGCGTGCACCAAAGCTGGAAGCGCTGCAGATCTGACCTTCCTGTCTGGTTTTAAAACCCTTCACGAGCCTCACCTATTAGGTATTTTTGTCCCAAAGATTTAACCTGAATCTACGAAGACTTTACAATTAACTTCCAGTTTACAGAAATGTTGAAGGATAAAGGAGCAAGTTAAACAATACCATAAGGAAGGACAGGGAATGTAGAAGGAGGAATTTTCTGCAGAACAACTGATTCCTTCACAGCAAGACGGGGAGAGTGGTCCTAGATTAAGAGAGATCTTGGCTGAGCTCAATGACTCATGCCTGTAATCCCAGCACTTTGGGAGGCCGAGGCAGGCAGATCACCTGAGGCCAGGAGTTTGAGAGCAGCCTGGACAACATGATGAAACGCCGTCTCTACTGAAAATACAAAAATTAGTCAGGCGTGGTGGCGCCTGTCTGTAATCCCAGCTACTTGGGATGCTGAGGTACAAGAATCACTTGAGCCTGGTAGGTGGAGCTTGCAGTGAGCCGAAATTACACCACTGCACTCCAGCCTGGGCAACAAAGCGAGACTGTCTCAACAGAAATATAAATAAATAATAAATAAATAAATGAGATCTGATGAACATCACAACCAAATGTGATGTGCAGTCCTGGATTGCATGCAAGTTTCAACAAACCAGCTATGAGACACATTTTGGAGACACTGGGGAACATTGCACACGGGCTGAATGTTAGCTATTATGACAGTGTGTGTGAGAGTGGCGGGAGTGTGAATTTAGTGTTATTGAAACTGAGTTGTGGTTATTTAGGAAAATGTTCTTATTTTTGGTCATACTTTATTTTATTTTTATTTATTTATTTTTTGAGATAGCGTCTCACTCTGTTGCCCAGGCTGGAGTGCAGTGGAGTGCCCGGCCTTTGGTCATACTTTAGGGGTAAATTTTTCTCATATTTGTAATTTACTTAAAATATTTTGGCAAGGTCAGGCATGGTGGCTCACACCTGTAATCCCAGCACTTTGGGAGGCTGAGGCAGGGAGATCACCTGAGGTCAGAAGTTTGAGATCAGGCTGGCCAACATGGTGAAACCCTGTCTCTACCACAAATACAACAACAACAACAATTGGCTGGACGTGGTGGTGTGTCCCTGTGGTCCCAGCTACTCGGGAGGCTGAGGTGGGAGGTCCGAGAGGCAGAGATTGCAGTCAGCTGAGATCACCTGAGGTCAGGAGTTTGAGACCAGCCCGGCCAACATGGTGAAACCCTGCTTAGCTGGGCATGGCAGTTCACACTTATAATCCCAGCTACTTGGGAGGCTGAGGTGGGAGGATTGTTCGAACCCAGGAGGCAGAGGTTGCAGTGAGCTGAGATTGCACCACTGCACTACAGCCTGGGTGACAGAGTCAGACTCTGTTGCAAAAAACCAACCAACCAACCAAAAAACACCTCTTTCTTAGCCTCTCATTGCCCTTGTGAGAAAAGTCTGATGCGTGTGTCGGCATTTGAAACCTCGCGAGTCTGGGTCGTACACTGCTAGCCTTGTCTCTTGCTACCGCGACCCCGCTAGCCTGCGTTACAGCCCCCCTCTGCGGTCTCAGCTCTCCCCACACCCACAGGTCCTTTCCACCTCTGTGGCTCTGCAGAGCTATTCCCTCTGCCCTTCCTTGCCCTCTGTCTTGTGGTGAACTCCCAGGTGTCTTCAGGGCCCTGCCCCAGAACTCTGGCTCAAGGAACCTCCCACCACTAGGTCTCCTCTGAGCTTGGTGCACTCAGCTGCTCAGAACTGGTCTTGGTTGAGTGGGTCTGATGGGATGTTGCGAACAGAGGCCTCTCCCCGTGCTGGGAGCCATATCGCAGCAGGCCAGGGGCCTCTGAGCCTCTGTCTTGCTGGCACGGCAGGTGCTCCAGCAATGTTTGCAGAACGAGCAAACATGCATGACAGAAATTCCCAAAGGAAAGTTTACGGTGGCAAGGACGGTGTGGCGGTTCCCAGGGCTTTAAAGCTTTTTATGGTTCCAAGTTTTCAGCAAAGAGGACATCTGCATCTAGACAGACAGATGAGAGAGGGAGAGAGATGATAGGTAGGTATTGTTTACGTGGATAAAGTGATTCTGTGGTGAATCGTTTGACAATTTGAATCAGCTTAGGTTTCACAAACTGGGACTCACCCGGATGAATGAAGCTGTGATCAAAATAAAGATTAGGTAGATCGTAAAGAACTAGGACCCACCCACCAAACTGCCTCCTTATCTTTATTACTTTGTCTTCATCCTGAGACAGAATGGATGTCTGAGACAGTGTGTGTGCGTGTAAGAGTGAATGTGAGTGGTTTATGTGTGCACGTGTGTGTGGTGTGTGCACTGCGTGACTGTGTGAGTGTGCAAATGTGTGTATGTGAGTGGTTTGTGTGTGCACGTGTGTGAATGTGGGCATGTAAATGTGTGTGTGCGTGCCAGTGTGTTTGTGTGTGGGAGTGGGAGTGCAAGTGTGTGGGTCAGTGTGTGTGAGTGCGAGTGGGTGACTGTGAGTGTGTAAATGTGTGTGGATGTGTATGAGTGGTTTGCGTACACATGCGTGTAAATGTGTGTGAATGTGAGTGTGCATGCATGTGTGCATGTGTGTGAGTGTGAGTGCAAATGTGTGGGTCAGTGTGTATGTGTGAGTGCGTGTGTGTGCGTGTGAGTATGAGTGCGTGAATCCGGTTTGACAGATGCAGGACCCAGGAGCTGGAACCTGCTGCAGCCCTGTGTGCCCCACGCTGCCAATGCAGAAAACTGAGGACCAGCAGCAGAGGCCTCCACACAGCCCCTGCCACCCAGAACCCCCTTGGGACAGGATGGCTCCCCCTACATGCCTGTCTTCTGCTACCTCTGCTGAACTCCTGTTTATTTCTTTCATGTTCTTCTTTCAATAGATTCACCTTTTATAACTTAAAATTGTTTATTTTAAGGGAAACTTTAAATAACCAATGGAAATGAAAAACCAGCCCCACTTGCCATGACCAGCCCCAACTGTTCGGATTTCATTCGGGCAGGCGTGGCCCACAGAGGCTCTCTTGGCTTTAAAGGGAGCCCAGCTTGGGCCACATCAGGTGTTAAGGACACATGAGCACCAAACTGAGCCTTTCTCAGTGATGAGGTCAAAAAATGAAAGAGCGCAGGAAGGGTTCTCCCCAGGGGATTCTGGGGTGTCCCCAAGTCATCTGGGGTCCTGCACGCTTCGGGCCAGGCTGCTCTGGTCGGTCCATGGCCGTGGCAATGGACAGCATACACTCCTCACTCAGTGTGTTCTCATCTTGACCTTGAGGTGGTGAGGGGGACATTGAGTCCGTTTTAGAATTGCAAACGCTCAGAAAGGGTGGGCTGTGTCCAGGGCAACACAGGGGGAAGTCCTTCAGGTCTCACCCTGACCATGATTCCCCTAATTTCTTTTTTTTTTTTTTTTGAGACGGAGTCTCGCTCTGTCACCCAGGTTGGAGTGCAGTGGTGCAATCTTGGCTCACTGCAACCTCCACCTCTCGGGTTCAAGCAATTCTCCTGCCTCAGCCTCACGAGTAGCTGGGACTACAGGCGTGCGCCAACATGCCCAGCTAATTTTTGTATTTTTAGTAGATAAGGGGTTTCGCCATGTTGGCCAGGCTGCTCTCGAACTCCTGACCTCAGGTGATCCTCCTGCCTCAGCTGCCCAAAGTCCTGGGATTACAGGCGTGAGCCACCTCATCGGGCCTCCCCCAGTCAATTTCAGTAACATGACTCCCCACCCACCCATGCCATTGAGATGCCCTTTTCAGACCCTCCGAGCCTCTTGCACCAAGGAAGCCAGTGCACTGCCCACTGGGCCGGCTGGCGTGGGCTGCCCCCACTGCCCAGGAAGCCCCACTCAGCCCATGACCTTGCTGCCTGTGCAGTCCAGGCCCCAGCAAGGGCCAGGCATGGAACATATGCTCAGAGCGATGGCGGTCAGGGCCAAGGCCACAGAGCAAGATGCAGAGGAGCCCAGGCTGGCACCGGCTGTGCCTGAACATGAGCCCCTCAGAGCAGGGGCCCTGCCACTCAGCACCAGGTCCTCAGGCCAGAAATGCCCTGTGCGAGGAAGGGCCTTGGGACTCCCACCAGAGCTAGAGGAGGGGTGGCTGGCCAAGGGAGGCTGAGGAGGAACGAAGGGTGAGGGGCTGGGGACTCCTGGCCAGGTGGGCACAAGTACATGAATCAACTCCAACTGGAAGCAGAGAAAAGCAGTAAAACCAAATGTCCTTAGAAATTCCTTTAGTGCTCAGCTGTCCATGAAAACAGGATAAGTGGCTTCCTCCGTCTGTGCTCAGCCGGGCAGGGTGGAGTTGCTGTGCTCAGGCCAGGAGGACCTCGAATCAGGACAGGGGTGGGGTGGGGCTCTGAGCTGGGGAAGTGGCTCCAGCGTTGCTACTTCAGGGCGTCCAGGTGGGTGCAGACCTGGGAGAAGACACTGTCCACGGAGCCCTCGGCGTTGACCTGCGGGGAGATGAGCCGTGAGGGCTGAGTCACCAGGTGGAGCCGGGTGGGCCTCACCATGGCAGGTCCCAGAGGCCAGGCCTGCCTCCCCGAGCCCAACCTAATTGACGGCAGCCTCTCACTGAACCAGTGGGGAAACCAAGGCTCAGAGAGAGGGGCTGGCCTAAGGCCACACAGCGAGCTGAGGCTGAACCACATAGGAACCCGTTTTTCCCGGAGCTCCCCTTGGGCCCGCGGGGCCCACCTTGCGCACAATGCCACGTTTCTCATAGAAGGCGATGACGGGTTCTGTGGCCTTGTAATAGGTCTCCAGCCGCTTTTTGATGGTCTCCTCATTGTCATCCACGCGCCCGCTGGTCTCTCCACGTTTCAGGAGCCGCTGGGTCATGGTCTCGGGGCCTGCGTCCACATACAGCAGCAGTGTGGGCTGTCCGATCTGCAGGCGGGCACCATGTGACAGGGACCCCATTCCCGCCCCCTAGGGCCATCTCCTCCCCATCTTCCCATCTATGAGGCCCCAACAGATACCCCCTCAGACCCTCAATCCCTTCCCCAAGGCAGCCTGAAAGACCTTCCTAAAGCCAATCTTTCCTGCCACTCCCCTGCTCAAACCTCTGCCATGGCTCCCCAGTGCCCTCAGGAGAAAGTCCACACTCCTTGCCAGACTCAGAGAGCCTAACTCTCTCTGTTCTAGGCTCTCATCCACCTTCTTCCGTGCCAGACCTGTGCCCATGCTGTTCCCTCTGCTGGGAGCCCTCTCCCCCAAGCCTGATCCTAACTCGCCTTCACCTCAGTACCAAGCGTCAGGTTTCAGCTCAAAGCTCACTTCTTCAGGTCAGTCTTTCTGATGTCACCCCCTGCCCCCCAGTACTCCCAGCCTCCTGGAACAGACTCTCCCAGTGCCTTTATCTTTCCTTAAGCAGGTCTCCCAAGGGCCCCTGAGGGCAGGGAGGCACTTGTCTCACACTTTTGGGGTCCTTTGACAAAGGAACAAGGGATGAGGGAAGGGGTGAGCGGCTGCTGAGTTCTGAGGGGTTCTGAGCAATCTCACTGTCATTGGAACGTCATGTCATCCATGTCATCCATGGGACGCCTTGGAAAGGCAAGAGGAATAAGGCTCTGCAGCCCCTGCCTCGCTCAATCTGACCACCACAGCTGCCTGCCTGGGAGGGCACAGCCACCCAGAGTCACCCGTGACTGACACAGCTTTAGGAATGGGATTGGGACCTTCAAGCCCTGCCTCCTGCTTCCAACTGCCTGGGCCAGCCCCCAAGGCCTTCTGCGCACCTTTGGCCCTGGGCCCCTGTCAAGGCCTTGGGGCGCCGCCTCTCAGGTCAGGCTGTTTCACGCCTCTTTCCAGCTCTGTGACCAAGAGGCTTGCCCAAGGCCACACAGCTGGACAGAGGCGAGAAGCAGCCTGACCTCTGGCGTCAGACTGACCTGGACCCAGGCTCACCCCTGCCTTCGTCCAGCTGTGTGACCTGGAGCAAGCCCTTTGTCCTCGCCTGTGGTACCCATCCTGACGCTCATCCCTAGCGCCTGCGTAGTTAAGGATGTGGGGTGACAGTGTCAGCTGCCTTCAGGGAGGACAGCTCCTCCTGTCCAGTGACTCCGCACCACCCAGCAGCTGCTTCTGTCTTACAGATTACCATGGGGGCAAAGGCGGGCCTGGACCCAGCAGTGTGACCTCGACTTCAAGGCCACCTGCCCCTCATCATCATCCATCAGCTACTGAGCTCCTCCAGGGCACAGGCTCACATCTCTGGTTCATCTGGGTCTCCAGAACCAAGCACAGTAGGCTCTTTCTACACCCCCGGCAGAGGTGGCAAATCTGGGAGAGCCAGCTTAGCCTCTGGGCTTGAGATTCTGGCTGTGGGGCCTCAGTCTCCCGGTCAGGACAATGGGCATTTAGCCCGAGGAGCCCACACCGGGCACTGCCAGTCTCCAGAAAAGCTCTGGGTGTGAACCGGCCACACTTCCAGGCTGATTCTCCCTCCTTTGGTGAACCCCTGACGCCCCCTGGTGTCCAGAGCCAAGAAGACCAGCTGCCTGGACCCCTGGAGGCCACAGCAGGCCTGGGCCCAGGGCTGAGCCTGAGCCTGCGGCCCTCAGTGGCACCTACAACAGCCCTGGGAGGGTGGGGACCTTTTTTTTTTTTTTTTTTTTGAGACGGAGTCGTTCAGGCTTGAGTACAGTGGCGTGATATTGGCTCACTGCAACCTCCATCAGCCGGGTTCAAGCGATTCTCGTGTCTCAGCTTCCTGAGTAGCTGGGATTACAGACACCTGCCACCACACCTAGCTAATTTTTGTATTTTTAGTACATGAGGTTTCACCATGTTGGCCAGGCTGGTGTTGAACTCCTGACCTCAAGTGATCCGCCCTCCTTGGCCTCCCAAAGTGCTAGGATTTCAGGTGTGAGCCACTGAGCCCGGCCGACTTTCATGAACTCTATTTTCTAGATGTGGCCCTGAGGGTCACAGGTGAGACCACACAGCTGGTACGTGTGAGCCAGGCCAGGACATCCTTCAGAACTGTGGCACCTGACACAGCGTCAGGGGTGAAGTCTGAAGGAATCCAGCTAACCCCCATTTCAGATAGGGAAGGTGAGGGGCAGAGTGGGGTAGACACTTTCCTGAGGTCGTGCAGCCATTCAGAGGTCAGAAAATATGGCCTCCTACCCCCAGATGAGGCTGGAAGCTACGGAAGCCCAGAAGGCCCCACGGAGACGGGGACGGGGCATGGGAATGGGGCATGGTGATGGGAGTCTTATCCTGCCCTAGCCCACTGGGATGCTGGTTAGGCTCCCCGCAGCCCTTGCCAACCTCTCCCTCCTAGGCCCTTGGAGTCCCATCTGTTTCTCCCATACAGCCTTGTGACACGGAGGCAAAGGTGTATGTGTGTGCACAGGGCCATGTGTGCGAGCACGTGTGCATCCCTGCATATGTGTGCTGCATCTGTGTCATGCATGTAGAGGAGTGCAGTATCCACTGCCGTGTGTGTGCACGCATGCACATGCCCGGCCTTGTGTGTATGAACTTGTGGGCTTTGTGCACGTGTGTGTGTGTGTGAGGTGTCTCGCCCTGGGAAAGGTGTGTCTGCAGGGTGCTCATGCTAGGAAGCTCAGGGCTATCCTTTTCCAGGCCTGCTCTTTCCAGCAAGGCTCCTCATGACCCCTGGAAGGAGACCGATGTCCCTTCATGGCATTTGCAGCCTCCAGCCAGGCTGGAACATCCCTTGTCGCCCTGCTCACATATTCTGTTCTCCCCACACTGGCCTTGCCTTTCCAGCCCTGCCAATGCTATTCCCTGCCCTTCTGTGTGTTTATGGGGAGCCAAGCCCCACACTTGGAGGGCGCATCCTGTCCAGTCCCCACACTGCCCCTTAAGGTAGCTGTGACCTGGTCCCCCCATTCCCTGCATTTTGCAGATGGGAAAACCAAGGTTCAGGATGGCCCAAGATCTCAAGCCGTTGAGCTGGAATCTGAGCCCAGGTTTGGGAGCTCCGCTGCCTGGCGCTTCCCCTTCTACACATTTTCTTCTACCCTTCCAGGAAGTCTTCCTGGCTTTCCTTCTCACCCACACTCCACGCATCAGCCTCTGCTCAGAACTCTGACCTGCATCGCAGCCCCCACAGGCCCGCCCACGGCGATGGGAATCTTATCCTGCCCCAGCCCACCAGGATCCCCACTTGGGTCAGTGCCTTACCCGTCGCTCAAACTCTTCTCCTTGCTGCACCTCCCGCGGGTAGCCATCGATCAGGAAGCCTTTGGAGGTATCGACTTTGGCCACCATGGCATCCCGGAGCATGTCCAACACTGTTTCCTGGGGCACAGCAAATGAGGAAGGGGCCATGAGCCTCTGCTCCAGCTGGTCCTGCCACCTGAAATGCCCTCTCCCCTACACGAATGTCCCAAACAAGCCTCCCCCTCCAGGAAGCCTCCTCGGAATTGTGGGGACCTGGACTGAGTGAATGAATGATGCATTCACTAGACAGTATTCACTGAGTCCCTCCTTCCAGCCAGGTGCTGTCCTGGGTCCCGAGGACGTGGCCATGGGACAATCAGACCTTCCCTGCCCTGGGAAGCTCAGGGGCTGGTGAGGAGACACACACATTCCACAGATGATTTCTCCATTTCCAAGCATGGCACAGGTTGTACGGGAAGAGAAGTGGGGCTTCTGGAGTAGAAAATTGAGGGGGTCTTAGGCCAAATCTGGGGACTTAGGGAAGTCTGAAAGCTGAAGAGGAAAGAATATTCCAGGCAAGAAAGAGTATGGCTGGTTTGAGGGGACAGAGGCCAGGGTGGCTGGAGGATGGAGGGCAAGGGGAGAGTGGGGGGCAGGGCAGAGTTCTGCAAGGTCTTAGAAGCTTCTGGAAGGAACTTTCTGTCCAGGGCAATGGGGAACTACAGAAGGGTTTGGAGCCGGGGGCGGTTACGATCAGCTTTGCCTGTGTGTCGTGGGCTTTGCTGCTGGTGGGACACCCAGTCAGGGCTACCGTCATCCCCTGCCCCTCTCCCCACCAGGGCCCACTCACCAGCGGAACCAGCTGTCCCTTCTCCATGATTTCCGACAGCTTCTTGCCCCTGGCCGAGCCTGAGCTGACTTCGGCCCGCAGGAGGTCCCCGGTGGAGAGGTGGGTGTAGCCATACTTCTGCACGATCTTCTCACACTGGGTGCCCTTCCCCGAGCCAGGCCCGCCTGCAAACGCCCGCCCATTCACAAACCCCAAGACACAGGGTCCCAGGAGGCACAGGGGCTGCCAGGGTCTCCCGGCGAGGGAGGGGCAGAGTCCAGGCTGCAGCCCCAGGCCCGGGCTCCCTCCAGCGCCTCCCTCCAGCAAGAAGACCCTTGCCGCACCATCCGCCTGCCCGCAACTCACCCACCACAAAGATGATCTTGGTTTTCTTCAGCTTCTCTGTGGGAGAGAAAAGGGGAGCAGGGCTCAGTCACTCGCTGGACCCACAGCCAGAGGCACCTCTGGAGTCCCAGGCCTGTGCTGGGCCCCAGGCGGAGGGACAGACACCGCTGGCGCTCCGTCAGGGAGGCAGACAAGTCACAGCCCAGAGTGAGCAGGGATGTGAGTAAGCTCGGAGCCTGGGAGAGGTCTGGGAAGGGAGGGCGCCCCAGGCAGCCAGACGGGCGGAGGCAAAGGCCTAGAGGCTAAGTACTCTCCACGCAGCCAGTGGGCTGGGCCGCCAACCCTCATGGCGTCTCCCTGTGGGTGGCTGGACCCCAGGGGCCGGTCACCTCTGGCCTTCAGATCGTCTTCTCTGCGGGGGTCACTCGAGGAACAGCAGCCCATGGTCCCGTCCTGCCGTGTCTCCCGTGTCCCCTGCCCTTCCCCTCTCAGGCCCTGGGCTGGCCCATCACCCGCCTCCCCTGGCAGTGCCAACGTGGGCTTAGCAACCACAACATATGTTGCCATGGAGATGGTTGCCGGGGTGGAGGGCTGTGGTGGGCACGTAGAACTCTTGCCCAGAGAGGGTGGTGAGCTTGGCTCCAACCTCTGTCTCATCCCGCCTGCTGTTAGATCCCAGCAAGGCCACAGCCCCACCGGGCAGAGGGAAACTCAGCTCGAGAGAGGCAGGGCCTGCTCAAGGGATGCCAGAACCCAAACCGGAACCCAGGCTCCTCCCCTGGGCTCTCAGGCTCCCCGCTTCCCAGGGAAATAGAGGGAGCAGGCTGTATCCCACCCTGCTGTGTGACTTAGGAAAGGCCTGTCCCTCTCTGGTTCTCTGCCCCTTCCAGTGAGGGTGGGCCTTGAGGCTGGAGGGAGGAGGTGGGCTGGGTGGCTCCCAGGGGCCCTCCCAGCCATGAGGCTGGAGCCCTGTAGGAGCTGTCAAGAACGGCTCCTCCCGCGGGCTCCTGTCCCAGGGGTGGGGAGGCCGCAGCCCTGTGGCTGTTGACGTTTGGAGCTCAGGCAGCAGCAGGCCCACTGAGCGTCTTTAAGAGCTGCCCAGGCCAAGGCACAGTGCCAGGGACTGGACGGATGGTGCTGCCAGCAGCTGCGGGCGGGCCCGTTCTGGACTCTCTGCCCGCCCGTGTCTCCCTCTAAGTCCCAGCCCATAGGAGCCAGGAGGGTCCAAGACTTCCTCAAGGCCCACCCTCACTGGATGATAGGGAAACTGAGTCCCCGAGAGGTATGGGGACTTGCCTTGTCCTCATTAGACCTGCTGTTTTGTGTATCTGTGGCCTCTCCACGGGGCAGGGTCTCAGCTCTATAAATCCAGCATAGAGGGTGTGTGCTGGGGCCCTCAGGAGCCTTGGGGAGGCCTCATCACTTCTAAAATTAATATTGGAGCTGGCACATCCCGTGAGAGGCCAGAGGAAGATACTGGAGGCTCCCAGCCAGGCCCCCTCTGGCAGCCCCAGAACCTTCTCCAACCCCTCCCAGAATGTCTCCCTGAGAGTGCACCCCCTTAACAGTCAGGCACACTGAGGCCCAGGCAATGGGCAAAAGGAGAGGAGGCTCATACCTTCCATCCTGCCGAGGTCCCGGGAGCCGTGTCAATGCTCTGCAAGACAAGGGCACAGGCTGGGCTGGGGAGGGATTTTCCTCCTCACCCTGACTCACCTTCTGCTAAGCCACACCCAAGGCAACCGGTGTGTGCCAGGCCCGACACGCAGTCTGAGGGCAGAGGGGGCTGCCGGTGGCAGGGAAGGCCCAGGACCTTCCCTGAGAAAGTCACCTTGGGAAAGTGACCTTGGAAAAATCACCTTTCCTCTCTGGCCTCCCTGGCTTCACCTGTCACAGAAGGGCAGTAGCCCCCTCCCATCTACCTGGGTTCCCACTGGAGGGGCTGGGACGGTAAGGATGGCACCGAGGGACATAAACAGCGGCCACACAGCTGCAGAGCTGCTCCCCTCTAAACTCTCAGAAAACAGGGCGCGAGGCCAGCGTCTGCTCAGATGCCTTGACAACGCTCCCCAGGGCCGGAGGGAAGCTGCCAGGAGGCGGGAGGTGGCCAGAAACTACGTGTGTCTGGGATGAGGTTTGGATGGGGATCCTCTAACGGACACACAGGCCTGAGGTGGAGGAATCTACAGGAGCCACTCGCATGAACATAGCCCTTTATAATTGTCAAAATGAGGTGGTCCCAGGCCCTTCACGTCTACAGGTCCAGCACCCAGCCCCACGCATTGTCCCTGCACCCCCATCCTTTGAGGCTTTACTGCCCCCACCTTGGCCTCAGCCTGCCCATGAGCCCAATCACATCTGCGACCCCATCCTGTGCTGCCACAACCCCAGGACCTTCCCCACCTCACCCCCCCATCTCAGAATCGCCCCCTGGACACCTTTGGCCTCCACTTCTTCGCTCCCACCCACCAGCCCTCCCCAAGGCCACTCACGACCACCACAGCCACACTTCCCTCCAGCCTTGACCTCCAGCCAGCAACCCCACCCACACTGGGACCTCCACCCCAGGCACCCACACCACCCTCTCTACTTGGCTTCAGGCTCTAAGGACTCCCATCCCTGTGCAGGCAGCCCAGGCCTCTCTCCCCAGCCCCAGACATCCAAGCCCCCCAGACAGGCCCCAGAAGCCCCACAGGCTTCCCAGGCTCTGAACAGCCCTCCCCGAGTCCCAGTTCCAAGCCCCTTTGGCCAAGCCATAGGCCAAGTCAGTGTGAAGGCTCCCCTCTCCTCTCCACAGCCCTGCACAGCCACTGCCCAACCCTCCACTCCCCAGGCTCTCTCCATCTGTCTGGTCACCACTATGTCCTGTGCTAAGCAAGAGGCTGGGCCACTGCCCCCGCCTCCACGTGGGTCTCGAAGCCTCCACACCCTGCCAGGCCATTTGCAGGATTTTCTCTGGCAGGCATCAGACCACATCACACACCCGCTTACAACTTTGCATGTGTTGCCCTCTCGGCTCCCAGACAAAGCCTGGGCCCCTTGACATAGTGGACAGGTCCCGGTGAGCTGACCTCTGCTCCCCCTGCAACCCTATCAGTTGCCACTGGCAGATGTACCCAATGCCTGGATGCCTTTCCCCACCTCGCTATTGCGTGGGACTCAGTTCAGGTGCCACCTCCTTCAGGAAGCCTTCCTGGACTCTGCCCTCCACTCCCACACTGGCAGGCGCCTCCTGGAAACCTGTCCTGCACCGCACAACCACGCTGTACTGGACCCCTCTTCTGTGCTGTGGGCGTAGGTCCCACTGACTGGGCCTGACACAGGCTGAGCACAGGGCTGGGGAGCCTCGTTTCATCCTCACTGCCTTGGGAGGAAACTGAGGCATGGGGAGGAGGATAGACTGGTTCGAGGGCCGGCTAGGGTCCATCTTGGCCCTGGGTTTCTGCTACTCTGGGCCTGGCACGCAGTAGGAGCTGAAGCGGCTTTGCTGATGTCCCTGCTGCCCCAGGCAGGAGTGGCAGCCACTTTTCCTGCTGAGTGTGCTTCAGCGGGGGTAGGAGCTGCCAGGTGCCCCTCAGCAGCTGCCCATGGGAGGGGGAGTGTCCTGGGCCAGGAACAACCACAGTGAAGCCCTGAGAAGTGGCCTCGACCCTGCCCTGCCCCCTCCTGGTAATCTAAGCCCCTCCGCCCTGCTGGCACCTGCCAATTCCTTGATCTAAAATAACTTGGGTCGTGAGGAGGCCTCACAGAGGACAGGGGTCTAGGATGGAGTTGGGTTACGGGCTAAGCACCCAGGCCTTATAAGGCCCCTGGGTTGAGGCCTCAGCGACTCCTAATATGACTGGATGGTCTGCTAAGGGGTCTGTGGGGCTGAGGCCCAGAGGGACGGTGACTTAACCCCAATCACAAGGCAAGGCCAAGGCAAGCCCAGGTCTCCCAGCTTCTGACCCAACCTAGTCGTTTCCCAGTGGGTAGCAACTGACTAGGGTTCGAATCCCAGCTCCATCACTCAGCTGTGTGACCTTGGGCAGCTGGCGCCCCTCTCTGGGCCTGTCCTGCTGCTGTTGAGGAGTACCAGGTGGCCACTGAGCAGTGCTGCCAGGAGGCCCCAAGCGCTGGCCCTGGGGCTCTGGTCAGGAGGCTAGGGCAAGCTCTGAGCATCCAAGGGGGTGATGCACCCAGCACTAGAAGTGGTGTGACAGTATAGCCCCACCAAGCACAGAGGCTGCCCCTGTCCAGGTCCTCTGGGGCAGGGAGCCAGGCCACAGCTCCCCCTCTCTGGGCCCCAGCTGGGACATACCAAGGGCAGTGACCTGGAGCCCCAGGAGTGCCAGCCAGAACAAAGGGGTGACTATCTGGGAGGCTGGAAGGGGCTGCAACAGACACACACACACGCACACGCACACACACACGCACGGATCCACAAAGGCACAGGCAGCGAGGCACAGATCCCCAGGGTCCGGGGAACACAGCCACGCAAACACACACGAATCACAACCACGGATACACAGCCTCACAGACCCCAGAGAGCCCCGCACCAGCACGCCCCCGCCCTCCCCCGGTGCCGCTGCCCCTCCCCGCGGAGGCGCCCCCCAGACACGCTCGGGCACGCACTGACCTGGCGAGGGGTGCGGGTGGGCGCCGAGGCCAGTGCGTGCCCTGCCCGTCCTCGCGGCCGCCGGCAAAGGCGACTATTTATAAGGCTGTCAGCGCGCGGCATGCCGGGAGCCGGCGTTCCCGAAAGCAGGGAGGGCGGGAAGGAGGGAGGGAGAGCGGACCAGGGACCGGGAAGCGGGGCGGTACCGAACCCGAGCCCGGGTGTGCGGCGACACCGCGCCCGGCACCATGTGCCCCGCACCGTGCACCCCCAGGTGGCTGTGCCCACACACGCCAACTACACTTCACAGTTTGCCAAGAGTTTTCCATTGCGGTACCCCCACTGTGCCTAAGGTACACTCCAGGGTACAAGGCCAGGCTTTCCCTATGATAGCTGGAGAAACTGAGGCTCAGAGAGTAGTGGCTCTTTTGCTGGCCACAGTCCCCAAGCCCGCCCTCAGAGCCTGCCCAGAGGCCCTGGCCGAGACCCACCTGGAACTCCTCCCCTGTTGGGAGGGACCCTTGGAGCTTCTCTGGGGCTGGAATCCCCTCCAGAACCCCCAAAACCACCCGGTAAGGTAGAAGATGATAGAAAACCAGCGCTGCTCCCCTGGAGCTGCCGGGCAGCGCACTTATCCCAGTGAGTGAGCGCTAGGATGTGGGACATTCAGAAGGCTGTGGATAGCCAGAGAGGGGATTTGTGGTCTTGATAAAAAGAATAGCTCCCAGTAAAGAGCACTCACTGTGCTAAGCAGCAGACTCCAGCCGCATCTGCGAATCCTTAGACACCGCAGAGGAACCGGAGGCGAGCATGTCAACTACCTTGCCAGAGGTTCCCTAGCAGAAAGCCACGTGTTTATCCAGCGTTTTGCAGGGGGACTGGCGCATAGTAGTAGGTGCTCAGTGATGTAGCCAGGCAGGGATGGGAGCCCAGGCAGCAGCCCCAGATGGTGAGGTGGGTTGAATTTGGAATTTGTATTATAGGTCCTAGGGAGCCATAGAAGGTATTTGAGCAAGACAGTGAGACTACCAGGAAACTGAGAACACCTTCAGTGGTGGTGCCTTAGCAACCACAACAGCCGGGAGACCAGGAGGCCTGGGTCTCTGCTACCTGTAATGTCAGATAAATCCTTACTTCTTGGGACCTTAGTTTCCCCATCTGTCGGGGAGGGGGCAGGTGCAGTGGGGTCAGAGTTCTGCATTAGAAGCTGTTTGAAAGGCCCTCTCGCCGGGCGCGGTGGCTCAAGCCTGTAATCCTAGCACTTTGGGAGGCTGAGACGGGCGGATCACAAGGTCAGGAGATCGAGACCATCCTGGCTAACACGGTGAAACCCCGTCTCTACTAAAAAGTACAAAAAACTAGCCGGGCGAGGTGGCGAGCGCCTGTAGTCCCAGCTACTCGGGAGGCTGAGCCAGGAGAATGGCGTAAACCCGGGAGGCGGAGCTTGCAGTGAGCAGAGATCCGGCCACTGCACTCCAGCCTGGGTGACAGAGCGAGACTCCGTCTCTCAAAAAAAAAAAAAAAAAAAAGAAAGGCCCTCTCAAGGGTGTGTGCATTGGCACCTTTGGGGAAAGCTATTGACAAAGTAAATCAAACTTTCAAATGGTCTGGGCATGACAGTCACTCCTGTAACCCCAGCATTTTGGGAGGACAAGGTGGGAGGATCACTTGAGCTCACTTGAAGCCAGGAATTCTGAGACCAGCCTGGGAAACATAATGAGATCCCATCTCTAAAAATAACACACACAGACACACACACACACACGCACACATAGACACTTCAAATGCACCCTTCTACTTTAAGAAATTTGTTTCAAGGAAACATGTGGGCACAAATTTGCATAGGAAGGTTTTAAAGTGCCAGCAGGGACTCACTGGGATGATGGCACAGCCAGGGTGGGTGAGGAGTTGGCAACTTTCCCATAGGGTCTGAGTGAGAAAGGAAGCCCAAGTTGTTTGTGGTTAATGGGACAAGAGGCTTCAGACACACATAACATTGGTAACAAATAGGCAAAAAGGCCGGGCGCGGTGGCTCATGCCTGTAATCCCTGCACTTTGGGAGCCTGAGGCGGGTGGATCACCTGAGGTCAGGAGTTCGAGACCAGCCTGGTCAACATGGTGAAACCCCATCTCTACTAAAAATACAAAAATTAACCGGGCATGGTGGCGCAGGCCTGTAATCCCAGCTACTAGGAAGGCTGAGGCAGGAGAATAGCTTGAACCCAGGAGGCGGAGGTTGTGGTGAGCCAAGATCACACCATTGCACTTCCAGACTGGGCAACAGGGCAACAAGAGTGAAACTCCGTCTCAAAAAAAGAAAAAAAGAAAAAAAAAAGAGAAAGAAATAGGCCAAAAGCCCCACTGCACTCTTCGGATCCCACCTGCATAAAAATGACTTGAGGTCATGCGTGGTGACTCACGCCTGTAATCCCAGCACTTTGGGAGGCCGACCCAGGAGGATCACTTGAGGCCAGGAGTTCAAGACCAGCCTGGGCAACATAGTGAGACACTGTCTCTACTTTTTCTTTTTCTTTTTCTTTCTTTCTTTTTTTTTTTGAGATGGAGTCTCACCCTGTCACCCAGGCTAGAGTGCAATGGTGTGATCTCGGGTCACTGCAACCTCCGCCTCCCAGGTTCAAACGATTCTCCTGCCTCAGCCTCCCGAGTAGCTAGGATTACAGCCATGAGCCACCACACCTGGCTAACTTTTTGTATCTTTAGTAAAGATACAAAAGCCTTCACCATGTTGGCCAGGCTGGTCTTAAACTCCTGACCTCGTGATCCACCGTGTCAGCCTCCCAAAGTGCTGGGATTACAAGCATGAGCCACCACGCCCGGCCTCTCTTTTTTTATTATTATTAAAAGTAGTAAATTTTAAAAAGACTCCAAATATGCAAGTATATTTGTGTGTGTGTGTGTGTGTGTGTGTAAAATCTATTCTCAGACTTTTCTCTTTTTTTTTGCACCTTAACTCTACAAAGTTAAAATTACATTGTCTTACAATCAAATTGAAAACATCTTAGAGTGGGTGAAATGAAACAGGACAGAGAGGACAGGTGTGTGCCTACGACCGCCTGGCTAGAGGTGACACTTCCACTTCCTACTTAAAGGCTTCTCCAGGCTTTTTTTTTTGAGATGGAGTTTCACTCTTGTGGCCAAGGCTAGAGTGTAATGGCATGATCTCAATTCACTGCAACCTCTGCCTCCCAGGTTCAAGCGATTCTCCTGCCTCAGCCTTTCTGAGTAGCTGGGATTACAGGCATGCGCTACCACACCCAGCTAATTTTTATTTTTAGTAGAGACGGGGTTTCTCCATGTTGGTCAGGCTGGTCTCGAACTCCTGACCTCAGATGATCTGCCTGCCTTGGCCTCCCAAAGAGCTGGGATTACACAGCACTTTGGGAGGCCGAGATGGGTGGATCACGAAGTCAGGAGATCGAGACCATCCTGCCGAACCGCCATCTCAAAAAAAAAAACCAAAAAAAAAAAAAAAAAAAAAAGTGGAAGTGTCACCTCTAGCCAGGCGGTCGTAGGCACACACCTGTCCTCTCTGTCCTGTTTCATTTCACCCACTCTAAGATGTTTTCAATTTGATTGTAAGACAATGTAATTTTAACTTTGTAGAGTTAAGGTGCAAAAAAAAGAGAAAAGTCGGCCGGGCGCGGTGGCTCAAGCCTGTAATCCCAGCACTTTGGGAGGCCGAGACGGGCGGATCACGAGGTCAGGAGATCGAGACCATCCTGGCNGGTCGTAGGCACACACCTGTCCTCTCTGTCCTGTTTCATTTCACCCACTCTAAGATGTTTTCAATTTGATTGTAAGACAATGTAATTTTAACTTTGTAGAGTTAAGGTGCAAAAAAAAAGAGAAAAGTCTGAGAATAGATTTTACACACACACACACACACACACACACACACACACACAAATATACTTGCATACTTGCGGAGCTTGCAGTGAGCTGAGATCCGGCCACTGCACTCCAGCCTGGGGGACAGAGCGAGACTCCGTCTCAAAAAAAAAAGAAAAAAAAGAGCTGGGATTACAGCGTAAGCCACCACGCCCAGCTGGCATTTTATTATTTTATTTATTTGTTTATTTATTTATTTATTTATTTATGAGACGGAGACTCACTCTGTTGCCCAGGCTGGAGTGCAGTGGCATAATCTTGGCTCACTGCGACCTCTGCCTCCCGGGCTCAAGAGATTCTCCTGCCTCAAGTCCCCCAGTAGCTGGGACTACAGGCACGTGCCACCACGCCTGGCTAATTTTTGTATTTTTAGTAGAGGCAGGGTTTCACCATATTTGCCAGGTTGGTCTCGACCTCCTGACCTCAAGTGATCCACCTGCCTCGGCCTCGACCTCCCAAAGTGCTGGGATTACAAGCGTGAGCCACTGCGCCCAGTCCCCCAGGCTTGCTTGCTTTCTTTTTTTTTTTTAAGAGACAGGGTCTCACTTTGTTGCCCAGGCTGCAGTGCTATGTCAAAATTATAGATCACTGCAGCCTCAAATTCCTGGGCTCCAGCAATCCTCCTGCCTTGGCCTCCCAAAGTGCTGAGATTACAGGTGTGTGCCATAGGGCCCAGCCACCCAAGCATTTTTGTTTTTCCATACAATGAGCATATATATATATATA
This sequence comes from Theropithecus gelada, assembly GCF_003255815.1. NCBI lineage: Eukaryota > Metazoa > Chordata > Mammalia > Primates > Cercopithecidae > Theropithecus > Theropithecus gelada. Next base: position 11,141,965 of record NC_037683.1, on the reverse strand, counting down.
ACAACTTTAACATGGATAAATCTTGAGGACATTACGTAAGTGAAATAAGCCCATCACAAAAAGGCAAATACTGTATGATTCCTTTACATTGAAGTATCTAAAGGAGTCAAACTCATAGAAAAAAAAGTAGAATGGTGGCTGCCAGGAGCCGGGGAGGATGAGGAAGGGAGGATTGCTGTTTAATGGGTACAGAGTCTCAGATCTGCAAAATGACGAAGTTTTGGAGCCCTGCTATCCAACAGTGTGAAAATTCTTAAGATGATTAATTTTCTGTTATATGTTTTTTGCCACAAGTTTTAAAATAAAATAAGTAATTTTTTTAAATTAAAAAATCAGGCCGGGCGCAGTGGCTCAAGCCTGTAATCCCAGCACTTTGGGAGGCCCAGGCGGGTGGATCACGAGGTCAGGAGATCGAGACCATCCTGGCTAACATGGTGAAACCCCATCTCTACTAAAAATACAAAAAACTAGCTGGGTGTGGTGGCGAGCGCCTGTAGTCCCAGCTACTTGGGACACTGAGGCGGGAGAATGGCGTGAACCCGGGAGGCGGAGCTTGCAGTGAGCCGAGATCGCGCCACTGCACTCCAGCCTGGGAGACACAGCGAGACTCCGTCTCAAAAAATAAATAAATAAATAAATAAATTAATTAATTAAAAAATCAGTTTTAAGTATCTTTTATTTTATTTGCATGTGAACTATGGATTTTCTACCAATTCTGGAATATTAACGTTTCAGAATTTTATTTCCCAGGTATAACCTAAGAAAAGAAAAAAACAGAGGGACAGAAAAACTGGAAAAGGGAAAGAAAAAAGAATTGCTTGGAGCCTGGGCGCCGTGGCTCACATCTGTAATCCCAGCACTTTGGGAGACTGAGGCAGGAGGATCACTTGAGCCCAGGAGTTTGAGACCAGCCTGAGCAACATAGCAAGACACTGTCTCTAAAAAAAAAAAAAAAAAGTTTTAATTATCCAAGTGTGATGGTGCCTGCCTATAGTCCCAGCTACTCGGGAGGCTGAGGCGGGAGGATTGCTCAAGTCCAGGAGGTCAAAGCTACAGTAAACCGTGATCACACCAGTGTACTCCAGCCTGAGACACAGAGCGTGATGTTGTCTCAGAAAAAGAAAAAATTGCATGGAGGAGGCCGGGCGCGGTGGCTCACGCCTGTAATCCCAGCACTTTGGGAGGCTGAGACGGGCGGATCACAAGGTCAGGAGATCGAGACCATCCTGGCTGACACGGTGAAACCCCGTCTCTACTAAAAAGTACAAAAAACCAGCCGGGCGAGGTGGTGGGCGCCTGTAGTCCCAGCTAATCGGGAGGCTGAGGCAGGAGAATGGCGTAAACCCAGGAGGCGGAGCTTGTAGTGAGCCGAGTGGGCGCCACTGCACTCCAGCCTGGGCGACAGAGCAAAGACTCCGTCTCAAAAAAAAAAAAAAAAAAAAATTGCATGGAGGAAAGATCAGGAAGATTATACCCTAATAGGACTTGGCAATACCCTCCCTTTCTATCTTCTATCATTTGTATTGTTTTATGATAAAAAAAAATCTAAAAACAGAAACATAGAAAAATGAAACCAATTTTTAAAAAATATTTTAAAATATTTTGTAGCTTGTGACATTTAGGAACAAAATTAAAATGAAAATATTTTTGTTAAAGAAAAAATTCCAGCCAGGCGCGGTGGCTCATGTTTGTAATCCCAGCACTATGGGAGGCCGAGGGCAGAACACGTGAGGCCAGGAGTGTGAGATCACCCTGGCCATCAAAGTGAAACCTCACCTCTACTAAAAATATAAAAATTAGCTGGGTGTAGTAGTGCACGCTTGTAATCCTAGTTGCTTGAACCTGGGGGGCAGAGGTTACAGTGAGCTGAGATCGCACCACCGCACTCCAGTCTGGGCAACAGAGCAAGACTCCGTCTAAAAAGGAAAGGAAAGAAGGGAAAGGAAGGGAAGAGGGGAGGGGAAGAGGGAAGGGAAGATGGGAAGGGAAGAAGGGAAAAAGGGAAGAAGGGAAGAAGGGAAAAAGGGAAGAAGTGAAGAAGGGAAAAAGGGAAGAAGGGAAGAAGGGAAAAAGGGAAGAAGGGAAGAAGGGAAAAAGGGAAGAAGGGAAGAAGGGAAAAAGGGAAGAAGGGAAGAAGGGAAAAAGGGAAAAAGGGAAAAAGGGAAGAGGGGAAGGGAAGAAGGGAAGAGGGGAAGGGAAGAGGGGAAGGGAAGATGGGAAGGGAAGAAGGGAAAAAGGGAAGAAGGGAAAAAGGGAAAAAGGGAAGAAGGGAAGAAGGGAAAAAGGGAAGAGGGGAAGGGAAGAAGAGAAGGGAAGAAAGGAAGGGAAGAAGGGAAGGGAGGAAGGGAAGGGAAGGGAGGAAGGGAAGGGAAGGGAGGAAGGGAAGGGAAGGGAGGAAGGGAAAGGAAGAAGAGAAGGGAGGGGAGGGGAGAGGAGGAGAGGGGAGGGGAGGGGAGGGGAGGGGAGGGGAGGGAAGGGAAGGGAAGGGAAGGGAAGGGAAGGGAAGGGAAGGGAAGGGAAGGGAAAAAAATTCCAGGACTTGAAAACAAGCTGGCATGGGGGTTGCAGGGGATGTACCAGGGCCTCCTCACTCTGAAGTTCACATGTGGACCCACCAGTCAGCACGTAGTGGGATTGGGGATTGCCCCAGGGGGCCTGGCTGGTGGGGCATCCGCAGGAAACAAATGGATGCAGGAAACAGCTGGACGGGAAGCCCAGAGAGGAGCGGCTGCCATTCATAGGTTTGCAGCTGGTGGGAGGCGCCCCCTCCCAAGGAGGGGTGGGGGTAGGGCCCTCTGCACAGAGGTGAGGAAGCACTAGCCTCACTGAGGTACCCAGGAGGGGGGTGCAGGTGCAGATGGAGGTGCAGGAAGGCCTCAAACGCCAGACAAGTCTGTAAGTTTGGAGCTGGCCAGTGAACAGGGAGCCAGTGAAGGTTTCAGGGCAAAGAGGGCTGTGATGAGGGAGGCTTCAGGAAGCTCACTTTAGCAATGAGTGGGCCAGTCTCCACTGGGTCCCACTGAGGGGGTGAGAGATTGAGGAGTTGGGGACTAGGCCCACCAGAGTCCCACCTCCTGATGCTCCACTGAACTTCCCCCTGGGGAACTGACCCCCTCTTGACACCCCTCCTACTGACCTCTCCCTCCCCCGGGGACAGAGAGAAGAGCCACAGCACTCTGGGAGGAATTCTACCTCGAAACCTCTGCCGGGGTTGGGTGCGGTGGCTCATGCCTGTAATCCCAGCACTTTGGGAGGCCGAGGCAGGCGGATCATTTGAGGCCAGGAGTTCAAGACCAACCTGGGCAACATGCTGAAACCCCGTCTCTACTAAAAATACAAAAATTAGCCAGGCATGGTGGCAAGCTCTTGTAGTCCCAGCTACTTGGGAGGCTGAGGCACGAGAATCACTTGAACCCGGGAGGCAGGGGTTGCAACAAGCCAAGATTGCACCACTGCACTCCAGCCTCGGTGACAGAGTGAGACTCCATCTCAAAAAAAAAAAAAAAAAAAAAAAAAAGAGGAAGGCCGGATGTGGTGGCTCACACCTGAAATCCCAGCACTTTGTGAGGCCGAGGTGGGTGGATCATGAGGTCAGGAGTTCAAGACCAGCCTGACCAACATGGTGAAACCCTGTCTCTACTAAAAATACAAAAATTAGCTGGACATGGTGGCATGTGCCTGTGGAATCCCATCTACTTAGGAGGCTGAGGCAGCAGAATCGCTTGAACCTGGGAGGTAGAGGTTGCAGTGAGCCTAGATTGCGCCACTGCACTGTAGCCTGGGTGACAGAGCGAGTCTCTGTCTCAAAAAAAAAAAACAAAAAAAAACCTCTTCCTGGACCCAGGTTCCCAGAAGCCTTTGCATGGGGTTGGATGGGTGCCGTATTCCCATATCCCCATGCCCATGCACAGCTTTCTGTTCCCCATGTAGACTTTACATGGAGTCCCAGTCTCTCTAGCACCCCCGGCCCCACTGCCACTGTTACTGTGTCTGGTCAGCCCCTGGGCCCTGGGCCATGCTACCTGTCAGCCTCCTGCCCATTCTGCTGTGGTCCCATTTGACTTCTCTAAGCAAGACAAGAAAGATCAAGGCTCTTGCCCCCTCAGACTGACATTTACGGCCTTGCCTTGTGCCATCTGGCCCCAGGCAGTCTCATCTCTCACTGCTCCCTCCTGCTGTAGCCTCACTGCCTACTGGGTGAAGCTGGGGATCCCACCATGAAGCTTCTCTGTGGGCCACTCCTCCCACCAGACACTCCTGCCCTCATCAACTGTCCCTAATACAGTGCGCAGCATATGGCTGCTTATTGGCTACGTGAATTGAGAGGCAGATGCAAGGTGCCATTCATGCCTTCCAGCCCCAATCGCCACCATCCTGGCTGGCCCAGTGCCCAGAAGGGTTCTCTTTCCTGTCCCCAGCAGCTCAGGAGCCCTGGGAGATCCCAGCAGGCTGCCTGCCGGTGTCTTACACAGGCAGACTCTTTGTTAGGCCTCGCCCCTGAGGGCATCTTATCTGCCCAAACAGTTTGTAATCTCTGGAGTCACAGACCCCTGCCTCCTGCCAACCTGGAGTACACAGCCCTTTTGCAGAGAGGCTGGTGGCAACTTGGAGACTACCACTCACCACACCCCTGCCAGCGTTACAGCCCGCCAGGCCCCCTCCTGCTGGGTTTGGCAGGAAATCGCAGCTCCCAGTCATCAGGTCCCCAGACCCTTAAGGAGCTGAGAGACCTCTGGCTCTGTGGCCTGGGCTGTCTTTCCCCCACCCCTTCTGCACTCACTGCTCAAACTCTTCTCCCAGCTTCTGTGCGAATTCTTCCTAGTGCACCATGGGGCTCCTCCCTCCCTGGAACCTGAGCTCCTTGAAGGCGGTGTCTGGTCTCCTTTTGCCCTTGAAGGAATTGGGGCTCTCAGAGGCGAAATGACTTGCCCAAGGTCACACAGGCAGGGTGAGGTGGGGACAGGAAAAGCCAGATGGGCCTGGCTCCACACGCCCCCACCATCCCCAGAGTCCCCAGGCCTCCACTCAAGATGCAAAATACACACCTCACTGGCCACTGGCTCTGCAAAAGCTGAGGATCGCTTTACTGGAATCCCCCAACCGGAAGACGCAGTCCTGAGGCCACATGCAGCGCTGGGCCAGAAGGCTGTGCTTGACCCAGGAGACACAGGACACGAAGCCGGAGCGTAGGTGTGTTTATTCCTGTACAAATCATTACAAAACCAAGTCTCAGGCGGTCGCCGCCCCCACCCATCACCCCAGTGTGCAATGGCTAGCCGCTGGCCTCCTCCATCTGGTCCCCCCGGCCTCACAGCCTCCTCCTGAAGCCCTTCCCTTCCAGGCTCCAGAAGAACAAGAGACAAACACAATCCACTGAGGCCCAGCTTTAATAAAGTGCCTGATAACAGAGCCAGGGGACAGAACCCAGGCGACACAGCTCCCGGCAGTCATCCCAGGATGACAGGGGGTCGGGGGAGACCCTCGGAAGCCGCCAGTGGCTCCAGACAAAGGAGCAGCCCCAAAGGCACCTCCAACAGTTGGAAAACCTCCCTGCTAGAGGGCAGAAAAGCAGTCCTGGCCCTTAAAGAGCCAAGCTAATGGCAGCTGGCTGAGGGGCTAAGAAAACAGCTTAAGGTTTGTCCCATTCCCTTCAGAGTCCCCCAACCCTAGAGGAGTTTGCGCAAAAATACCCTAAAGTTTTCCAGGAGGTGGGGAGGTCACCCCAGACCCCCCAAAGAGCTGAGCCTCCCAGCAAGGGATAGTGTGGCTGGGGGGGTCCAGATGGGGAGGGCAGACCCGAGGGCACTTGTAGGGGAGGTGGCAAGGGTCTCAGACTCCGCACTGGAAACTGGCGTGGGCAGAAGGATGCCCACAGAGGGGGAAGGGTTTGTCCAAGGTCGCTCAGGGCAGAGTCAAGACCTGGATGCCAGCCTCCCACCTCTGGGACCTCCCCACCGCCCCCACAACCTCCACAACCCCAAAAATTCTCTGGCCAGGCCTCCAGACAGCTTCTACCCCCACACAATCTCTCTTTCTGGTGCTAGAAATTGAGGGGACAACACCAAGTTCCCAGCTCCTTGGGACAGGACCTCATTATCCCAGTAGAGTGGGGAGTGACTGGGGGGTCCATTCCCGGGGCTCTGAACCAAGGCCTCATGGGGAAGGATATGTCCTTAGCCTCAGATCGACTCAGAAATACCCCTCTACCCTGATTGACTGTGCGCAGACCCTGACTGCACAAGAAAGACACCCCTGATTAATCACATAGACTTCCAAATCCCTGATTGGCCAACAGATTCCCCAGGTACTGATTGGCTGGAGGATACATCGTCCTCAAGGCCCTGATTGGCTGGGAGACACTCCGGCGAGCTTTGATTGACCAGAAGGTGGTCCCTATCCCAGCGGCTGGGCGGAGGCTGCTTCTCCTCTGACCCTCCTGAGGTCCCACAGGCTGGGTGGCTTAGGTCCAGGAGGGGTGGGAGAAGGTGATGCCATACAGCTGGGCCCACGACGAGAAGACCCTTTTCTCGGTGATAAAGCGGTGGTGGTTGCCCTTGCGGCTGTGCTCATTCTGGATGTAGGTGACACATTCGTCCGGCCCCTTGGGCTCGTAGTAGTGGTAGGGCATGCGCTGGAGGCGGGGCCGCTGGCTGGGACAGAATAGATGGGAGTCATCAGGGCAGGGTGGGCGCTGGCAGGGTCCTTGCCCTTTCAGCCCCTTGCCTGCCATAGGACCTCAATAAGAGAAATCCCCACACCTCCTGGGGCCTCGGTATCCCCATCCGTAAAATGGGTGCAGGGTGGACTAGGTTTGTAACCACCAAACTTTTTTTTTTTTTTTTTTTTAAATGCAGTGGCACTTTTTCCTTTCCCCAAGAGGGCGGCAGTGTAGAGCAGTGGTGAGGGCTGTGGGCACTGGAGCCTGGTCCCTCTTCCTGCTGTTTGGAGGACCTCTGGCTACTCATAAAACGTACTCCTCAGTTTTTCTCATTTAATAAATGGGAAGAATAACAGCTCTTATCCCATAAGGTTGCTGTGAGGAGTGAGAGACTACATGTAGCCATGCTTGGTACCTGGTCAGTACTCAGTAAAGTATAGCTGTCCCCTAGTGGGCTTTTCATATATAATGCTACTACTAATAGTTATTATTAATAAATAAACTCTGGCTGAACTTGGAGTGGAGGCCCCTGAGGAGGCAGAAGAAGTCTAGATCTCTGCAGAACAGTTTGAAAACAATGAAGCAGAGGCCCTCAAAGGCACCTTCAGCCAAGGTTTCCAGCCCTCCCAGCTCCATCCTGCGGCCAGTGCCTGAGTGTTGTCCTGGGCGGGCGCTGGCAAGGAGGGCTCACCTGCAGTAGTTCGGGGGGACCATGCCATATACGTGCACGTGGTCACACAACTCCACCGCAATCACCATGGTAAACCAGCCTGTGCTCAACCACGAATGAGACTTCTCCCTGGGGATGAATAGGGGTCACGATGAGGGTGCATGCAGGCAGAGATGGGAGCAGGTGATCCAGGGTCACCCACGTGGAGTTCCCTGGAACTCCTCTCATCCACCCATTGGGGCCCCACCCCCACCTTGGTTACCCCAAGTCCAGCCTCGTGTGGGAGCATGGCATGTGGCAGAGGGCTGTCCAGGCAGAGGTGAGGGGTGTGGAGGGAGCTCCTTTGAGGGGAAGAACAGGAACAGGGCATGCTGAAAAATGAACTGTCTCCTGGGGAGCCGGGTCACAGTTGGGCAGGCTGAGTGACTATGATGATAGAGCACGCTGAAAACAGCTGTGCCCATGCTAGAAGCAGACTCCTAAGGGGAGACTAATCAGATACGTTCATGCTGGAGTGACTGCAGTTCAGAGCTAGGCCAGAAGGAGTAGCCCAGAACCAAGAGCTGTGCTCACACTACAGTGGCCACCAGCCATGTGTGATTGAGATGGGCTGTCTGTATAAATACACACTGCATTTCTCAGGTAGTATGGAAAAAAGAAGGGAGGCCAGGCGTGGTGGCTCATACTTGTGATCCCAGGACTTCAAGACTAGCCTGAGGAACATAGTGAGACCTCATCTCTACAGAAAATTAAAACTCAGCCAGGTGCGGTGGCTCATGCCTGTACTCCTAGCACTTTGGGAGGCTGAGGTGGGTGGATCACCTGAGGTCAGTAATTCGAGATCAGCCTGGCCAACATGGCGAAACCCTGTCTCTACTAAAAATACAAAAATTAGCCAGGCATGGTGGCACGTGCTTGTAGTCACAGCTACATGGGAGACTGAGGCAGGAGAACTGCTTGAATCCAGGAGGTGGAGGTTGCAGTGAGCCGAGACTGCACCACTACACTCTAGCCTGGGCAACAGAGTGAGACTCCATCTAAAAAAAAAAAAAAAATAGGCTGGGCGCAGTGGCTCACGCCTGTAATTCCAGCACTTTGGGAGGCCAAGGCGGGTGGATCACAAGGTCAGGAGTTCAAGACCAGCCTGACCAACATGGTGAAATCCTGTCTCTACCAAAAATACAAAATTAGCAGGGCATGGTGGCATGTGCCTGTAATCGCAGCTACACAGGAGGCTGAGGCAGGAGAATTGCTTGAACCTGGAAGGCAAAGGTTGCAGTGAACCGAGATTGTGCCACTGCACTCCAGCCTGGGCAACAGAGTGAGACTCCGTCTCAAAAAAAAAAAAAAAAAAAATTATATATATGTAAAATTAGCCAGGTGTAGTGGCACGTGCCTGTGGTCTTAGCTACCTGGGAGGCTGAGGTGGGAGGATTGTTTGAGCCTAGAAGGTTGAGGCTACGCAGTGATCTGTGATCATACCACTGCACTCCAGCCTGGGTGGGAGAGTGAGACTTTATCTCAAAAACAAAAACAAAATCCTCTGGCAAAACTGACAAAGAAAAAGAGAGAGGACATAAATCACCAATATCAGGAATAAAAGAGAGAAAATCACCACCATAGACCCTATAGACATTAAAAGGATAATAAGAAAATTCCACAACCACATACAGACATTTGACAACTTAGATAGAATGAGCCAGTTCCCTAAAACCCATAAATGACCATAATTTACTCAAGATGAAATAGATAACCTGAATATCCTATAATAAAGAAATTGAGGCCGGGCGCGGTGGCTCAAGCCTGTAATCCCAGCACTTTGGGAGGCCGAGACGGGCGGATCACGAGGTCAGGAGATCGAGACCATCCTGGCGAACACCGTGAAACCCCGTCTCTACTAAAAAATACAAAAAACTAGCCGGGCGAGGTGGCGGGTGCCTGTAGTCCCAGCTACTCGGGAGGCTGAGGCAGGAGAATGGCGTAAACCTGGGAGGCGGAGCTTGCAGTGAGCTGAGATCCGGCCACTGCACTCCAGCCCGGGCTACAGAGCGAGACTCCGTCTCAAAAAAAAAAAAAAAAAAAAAAAAAAGAAATTGAATTCACAGTTTAAAATCTTCTGAAAAAGAACTCTCCAGGCCAAGATACTGTCGCCGGCAAATTCTACCAAACACTTAAAGAGAAGCACAATTCTACACAGTCTCTTCCAGAAAATAGAAGAAGGAACATTTCCCAATTCATTTTCTGAGGCCAGCATGACCCTGATACCAAAATCAAGCAAAAACAGCACCAGAAAAACCTACAGACCAATACCTCTCATGAACACGAACACAAAAATCTCTGATGGATATGATTTGCTAATATTTTGTATATATATAAATACATCCCTTGGCCAGGTGTAGTGGCTCACGCCTGTAATCCCAACACTTTGGGAAGCTGAGGCAGGTGGATCACCTGAGGTCAGGAGTTCGAGACCAGCCTGGCCAACATAGTGAAATCTCGTCTCTACTAAAAAAATACAAAAATTAGCCAGGCGTGGTGGGCGCGTACCTGCAGTCCCAGCTACTTGGGAGGCTGAGGCAGGAGAATCGCTTGAACCCAGGAGGCGGAGGTTACAGTGAGCCAAGATCACGCCACTGCACTCCAGCTTGGGCCACAGAATAAGACTTCATCTCAAAAAATAAATAAAATAAAAAATAAATACATACATCCCAAAGAAATGATGTTTACTCCAGAAGTGCAGAGCTGATTCAATATTCAAAAATCTTAGCCTGAGCAACACAGCAAAACTCCGTCTCTACTAAAAATACAAAAATTACAGGCATAGTGTTGCATGCCTGTACTCCCAGCTACTAGGGAGGCTGATGTGGGAGGATCACTTGAGCCTGATAGGTGGAGGCTGCAGTGAGCCATGATCATGCCACTGCATTCCAGCCTGGGCCTCAGAGGGATACCCTGTCTCAAATAAAACAAAAACAAAAATAAAAACAAAACAGTCAATATAATCCACCATATTAATAGTCTTAAAAAAAAACACATGATCATATAAATTGCTGCAGAAAAACATTTCATAAAATTCAATATCTTGTAATAATAAAAATTCTCAGGAAACTAGTAAGAGAAGGGAATTTCGTCAGCCTGATAAAGGGTAGCTACAAAAAACCTACAGCTACCCCGATCAAAGTAGCTACAAAAAACCTACGGAATCACTTGAACCCGGGAGGTGGAGGTGCAGTGAGCCAATCAATTTCTCTTTTTTTTTCTTTTTTGAGACAGAGTCTCGCCTTGTTGCCCAGGCTGGAGTGCAATGGCGCGATCTCAGCTCACTGAAACCTTCACTCCCGGATTCAAGCAATTCTCTTGCCTCAGCCTTCCGAGTAGCTGGGATTACAGGCACGTGCCACCACACCCAGCCACAAAAATCAATATCTTTTTTTTTTTTTTTTTTTTCTGAGATGGAGTCTCGCTCTGTCGCCCAGGCTGGAGTGCAGTGGTGCGATCTTGGCTCATGCCATTCTCCTGCCTCAGCCTCCTGAGTAGCTGGGACTACAGGCGCCCGCCACCTCGCCTGGCTAATTTTTTGTATTTTTAGTAGAGACAGGGTTTCACCGTGTTAGCCAGGATGGTCTCGATCTCCTGACCTCGTGATTCGCCCGCCTCGGCCTCCCAAAGTATTGGAATTACAGGCGTGAGCCACCGCGCCCGGCTGCACAAAAATCAATTTCTATATGCCATTTCTATATATTAACAATTAATATTTGGGGCCGGGCGCGGTGGCTCAAGCCTGTAATCCCAGCACTTTGGGAGGCCGAGACGGGTGGATCACAAGGTCAGGAGATCGAGACCATCCTGGCTAACACGGTGAAACCCCATCTCTACTGAAAAATACAAAAACCTAGCCGGGCGAGGTGGCGGGCGTCTGTAGTCCCAGCTACTCGGGAGGCTGAGGCAGGAGAATGGC
>NC_037683.1:11025468-11130279 GCF_003255815.1 Theropithecus gelada | reverse complement strand
ATTCTCCTGCCTCAGCCTCCCGAGTAGCTGGGACTACAGGCGCCCACAACCGCGCCCGGCTAATTTTTTGTATTTTTAGTAGAGACGGGGTTTCACCGTGGTCTCGATCTCCTGACCTTGTGATCCGCCCGCCTCGGCCTCCCAAAGTGCTGGGATTACAGGCGTGAGCCACCGCGCCCGGCCCAAAAAAATATTAATACCATTTATAATAGCTCCAAAATTGTTTTAATATCTAGGTATACATCTAACAAAATATGTACAGGAGCTATATGTTGAACATATTGGGTTAAAAGAATATATAAAAGTTGCTTTTACTACTTTTTCTTAAAGAGATGTAAGATGTAGTCTCATTCTGTCACCCAGGCTGGAGTACAGTGGCACCATCGTGGCTCACTGCAGCCTTGACCTCCTAGGCTCAAGTGATCCTCCTGCCTCAGCCTCCTGATTAGCTAGGACTACAGGTACAAATCACTGTACACAGCTATTCACTAATTTTTCACTTTGATTACTATGAAAATAAATTACATATGTGACTCACATAGATTTCTATTGGGCAGCACTGGCCTAGCTTTCCTAGGGAGATTAGTCACAGCAGGGCATGCTGGGAGTGATATATACCTGGAACACAGCATGCCAGGAGCAACTGTGTGCTTAAGGCAAGACATGCCGGGAACAGTCAAGACTTTACATTGGGTGCACTATGGGGAGCTTCTCTTAGAAAGATGCTAGGAGTGACTGTGCAACCTCAGAGCAGAGCATGCTGGGTGGGAGCCCTTGTGCCCTCAGAGCAAGGTATGCCACGAGGAAGCCCTCTTGGACAAACCAGGCCATGCAGAGGATGTGGAAAGGACCCATGTGAACAGCTGGACATGAAGAGAACTATCCTAGGAGGCCCAACCAGAGGACAGCAGGACTTGACTACCCCTCAGAGCAGTGCATGCTGGAAGCAACAGGCCCTCTGGATGGGGCATGCTGAGAAGGAGCACAGGGCTGGACAGAGGGGGCAGGCGGGAGGCTGGTACCTGTCCTTGCCCGTCTCACCCCGGAAGAGGTCGTCAAATTGCTGCATGCGGCCGGGAGAGACGGCATATGCTTCCATGTTGGGGAACACCAGGCCCGCCCGCTGGATCACACGCACGAGGCTGCCCTGGGGCTTCTGCATTTTGCTCGGGGGCCCCCAAAAGATGAACACGGTTTCAGGGGTCCGGTTGACAAACTCCTGGGGCCTCCTCAGCACGCGGAACACACTGGAATGGGCCACGACGCGGTAGGTGGTCTTGTTGCCCACATCAGCTGAGTAGCCAGTGGTGGGCGCATCGTTCATGCGGATTGTACACTCAGCCCGCTCGATCTCAGGGCCCAGCTTGGTGCCCAGCAGGTGGCTGGAGCTGCTGACAATCACACACTGGTGGCACCGAGAGGGCAGCGTCTGGGGGACAAGGAAAGTCAACATTATCACGGCCACTCTGTCCTGGGCCCTGTGCTCCATACATCCAGGCCTCCAGGACCCAGGAATTGTTATGCCCATTTTAAAGAAAGGGAAACGGAGGCCCGTTCATTCAACGTTCAACACACACTGATAGCAAGCTGGTTAATGGCCAAGTCCTGGGGCAGAGCAAGGAGCAAAACAGATCAGGCTTCTGCCTTCAAGAAACAGGTGGAGAGACAGATAAGAATGCACGTAATACATGCCAGGAAAAAAAAAAGAAAACAGTGGCAAATGGCTAGGCACGGTGGCTCACGCCTGTAATCCCAGCACTTTGGGAGGCCGAGGCAGGCAGATCACTTGAGGTCAGGAGTTTGAGACCAGCCTGGCCAATATGGTGAAACCTCATCTCTACCAAAAAATACAAAAATTAGCTAGGCGTAGTGGCGCGTGCCTGTAATCACAGCTACTCAGGAGGCTGAGGCACCAGAATTGCTTGAACCTGGAGGTAGAGGTTGCAGTGAGCCTAGATTGCACCACTGCATTTAAGCCTGGGTGACAGAGCAAGACTCTTGTTGAAAGAAAGAAAGGAAAGAAGGAAGAAAAGAAACAAGGAAAGGAAAGAAGAAAGAAAAAAAAAAGAAAGGAAATGAAAGAGGGGAAAAGGAAAGGAAAAGAGAGGAGAGGAGAGGGAGAAGGGGAGGGGGAGAGGGGGAGAGGGGAGGGACGGGGGAGTGGGAGGGGGAGAGGGAAAGGGGAGGGGGAGAGGAGAGGGGAAGGGAGGGGAAACAGGGGCAAGTGACCAAAGAGCAACTGCAGCCGGAGCTACTTTAGAAAGGTGGCCTGGAAGTCCAGGTGCGGTGGCTCATGCCTGTAATCCCAGCACTTTGGGAGGTCGAGGCGGGCAGATCACCTGAGCTCAGGAGTTCAAGACAAGCCTGACCAACATGGAGAAACCCCATCTCTACTAAAAATACAAAATTAGCAGGGCGTGGTGGCACATGCCTGTAATCCCAGCTACTAGGGAGGCTGAGGCAGGAGAATCGCTTGAACCTGGGAGGCAGACGTTGCGGTGAGTCGAGATCACACCACTGCACTCCAGCCTGGGCAACAAGAGTGAAATTCGGTCTCAAAAAAAAAAGAATCTAATTTGGGAGAGGAATCTAACATAACTGACTCCATCCTGTTTCTGACCTCACAATCTAACCACCCTTGCTCATTCCTATCCATAGACTAAACTAACCATGAGAGGAATTTATTTTATAGTTTAACTCTAAAGCAAAGATGATAACAGCCCCTTCTCAAAACTGAACTCTACCTTGTTTGGGAACTAAAAATGCCTTTGTGAAGTTAATAAAAGGCCACAAGTTAACAACTGAGATAGAGGCCTGGACTCTGCTAGGATACAGGTATAGTAAAAATCATTTGCTTTACTTATTTTCCTTTTCCTTTGTCCTATATGCATGATTGCCTCCATATAGTCAGTTCGATAGAAGGTGGTCAGTAATAATTGATTATCTCACCCCCCGCATATCTTTCTGTCAAGCTGTAGGCATAAACTATAACCAGTCATTATCTCTGAGCTTGCTTTTCTGCTAAGATATAGCTATAGTTGAATTATAACCAGTCATTGTTTCTTAATTTGCTTTTTAAAATATAGATAACATCATTGTTGTTTTTAACATAGATAACATTGTTATTGTAAAACCTGAGTGTTTGAGGTTTTTTTTTTTTTTTTTGAGACGGAGTTTCACTCTTGTTGCCCAGGCTGGAGTGCAATGGCACAGTCTCGGCTCACTGCAACCTCTGCCTCCTGGGTTCAAGCAATTCTCCTGTCTTAGCCTCCCCAGTAGCTGGGATTACAGGCATGTACCACCACACCCGGCTAATGTTGTATTTTTAGTAGAGACGGGTTTCTCCATGTTGGTCAGGCTGGTCTTGAACTCCTGACCTCAGGTGATCTGCCTGCCTCAGCCTCCCAAAGTGCTGGGATTACAGGCATGAGCCACTGAGCCCGGCCTGAGATATTTTTCAGACTTTTCAATCTGGTAGACCAATGGATGCCAACCAGACCAGTGACCCATGGCCCCCACCCAGGAACTGACTCAGTGGGTGAAGACAGTTTCAACACCCCTATGATTTCATCCCCAACCATTCTCTAGTTCCCCTGCCTGCCAAACTATCCTTAAAAAAACCCTAGCTTCCAAATTCTGGGGGAGGCACATTTGAGAAATAATCCCTTGTCTCCTCACTTGGCTGGCCCTGCGATTGTTAAACTCTTTCTCTGCTGCAACACCTGCAGTCTCAGTGTATTGGTTTTTTCTGGGCAGCAGGCAAGAAGAATCTGTCCAGCTGTAACAGAAACGCCTCTCTGAGCTGAGATATGAAGAATGAAGAAGGACCACCTAGGGAAACATATTCAAGGCAGGAGAAACAGCCAGCACAAAGGCTCCAATGTGGAAATAAAGGTGGTACGTTGAAAACCAAAAGAAGGCTATTCAATTGGGTCAGAGTCAACAAGTGGGAGAACAGAAGGTCACGAAGTGGAGAAGTGCAGTGCCAGGATTTGAACCCAAGTCTATGTTACCACAGATCCCCAGCTCTCCAAAGTGGACATCTTCCAAAAAGCACCCACGACATTTCCACCGCACCCAGAAACAAGAACCACCTTGTTATTAAGGAAGGTATGAAAGCCACTCTGGGGCTGTTTCTCCATGGCTGAAATGAATGGGTTGGAACCACATGCTCTCTGGGGCCTATTTTTTGCCCATGGAATTCCCATTCACCCTTTAAGGCTAAGCTCAAATGCCACCTCCCCCAAGGCAGCCTTCCCTGAGCCCTTACTCCAAGATCCAGCAACACATCCCACGTACCTCGACTGGCGCTTCCACTTTTCTGAGTGCTAGTTTTTTTGGCTTCCCCTGTGATGCTGGAAGCACTGCAAGCCAGGCTCTGTCTCTCCTTTCCACATCACCCACACTCAAGCTGTCCCATTTTTATTCCTCTTTCAAGGGTTCTTAGGGTAGAGAAAGACTCACTTGGGTGTTAACCTGTCTCCAAACACCTGCTAATGTGCCCCTTCCTAGTGAGGGTATGTCCAGATCCTGGGCTCTACACTCTGCATGCAAAGGCCCTGAAGAAAATATAGGAGGGTCAGTGAGGAAGGAGAAAGAGGTACGACAGGGTGAACCCCAGAAATACAACCTGAATTTCATTGCTACCCAAGGCCAACAGAAGTCTCCAAGAATGACTTTGGCCTCTCTCTGCAGCTGCAACTTAGCAGGGGGTAGGAAGATACCATCCTCTTCCTTCCCTCACTCTGTAGCCTTAGACAAATGACTTCACCTCTCTGAGCCTTGGCTACTCCATCTCACCAAGGGAGATAATAATGCTGCCCTCACAGGGTTTGTCTGAGGAAGATTACTGGTGATCAAAGTGCCTGGCACATACAGGCACTTGATAAAGGGCAGCTGGTATTATTAATGCTTTTGTGTTGTCAAATGTCCCAGTGTTCTGCTCCCAAGCCTGTGTGGGCTCCCCAGCAGAGACAGAGAGCAGTGAAAACAGAAACACATTTTCCAAAGGATTCTGATTCAGGAGATGGTAGGATATTAGCAATAAGCGTGGGGACTTGGAGAGAACTGAGGCCCAGACAGGGGCAGTGCCCTTATCCAAGGTCACACAGCAAGCAGAGAGCTGAAATCACCGGAGGGAGGGCCTTGACTCCCAGGGTCCACCTTTCCTTTAGGAAAGAAGAGGTGGAGGGAGTGGTGATGCTGGGCAGTGGAAAGGAGCTCCCAGGGAGCTCCCCAAAGTGGCTGAGCTACCTTGTTGCCGAGAATGGGGACATAGCCGTCGGTGATGCTCCACTTCTTGAGGTTGACAGGTCGGCGGCTACGGCCCCGCAGGGAGCCATAATGGAAGACCTCATTGGCACTGTTGGAGCTATAGAGGATGAGGATGGTGATGAGGGCAAAGAGGATCACGAACACTGCTGACCGCTGCTCCTGGAGAGAGGAGAGGCCAGTGAGGGCCCAGCTGCCGAGCAGGCTCAGCACCCACCTCCTTGCCACCTACTGTGCCTGGTTAACTCCTGCTTTTTGCTGCAGACCAGTTCTGGCACTACTTCCTCCAGGAAGGCCTCCTTCAGCCGCCTCAGTCTCCCCATCACAACACTGATCACACTGCATTCAAACTCCCATCCCTCCAATTAGACCGTGAGCTCTGGGACTGGGCTGGCCTTGCTCCTCACTGTATCCCAGATCCCAGGGCAGGGCTTGGAAGATGGAAGGTTCTCAGGGAGGGTTTGCTGGACTGGATTGAAAACGTCAGGATTCCTTACAGCTGCTGCTAAGAGGATGTCTAGAGACAGGTGGGACATCTGAGTGAGAGGGTCTAGGTCTTCCCCCAACAGTAGCTCTCCAATGTACTGCCTCTAGCTCCAAGTTTATCCTTTTTGTCTGCTCTGTGGAAATGGATCTGAGCCCTTTTAATGTTTTCCCTTGTCAGTTAGCTGCATATTAAGCTTTGTGAGTAGAGGGTGCTGGACAGACACTGCAGGAGGAAAAGCATTTGCTTCTTGATTCTGGTAGGCTTTCTAGGGAGGGTCCTTCAGTGCACACGGCCTCTCCAGTAAGGGCATCTTACCCACTGCCCAGAGGACAGCAGTGCCAGCAAGTCAGGCACATTGCCTTTGGCTCGTGCTGTGATCACAGCTTCTCCAAAGTCCAGCTCCTACAGTGCACTCAACCACCTGTAGCACCTGCAGGCTGGCGGCTTCCCCTCCCCAGGCCAGTTCTGTACTGGAGCCATCCAGTAGGCCACAGCTGGGCCTTTTTCAGCAAGGCCCGGATCTCAGTCTTTATGGGGGCAGGGGTGCTTCTTATATTAATATCTGCTATTGCTGTATTCCTCAGAATTCTAATCCCTTGTTACTCCAGTGTCCTAGTATAGCCAATAATTTTTTGCATTCAGCTTTCCTGTTTAATCACTGTGTAGTTTCTTTCTCCTGATTAGACTCAAATTAATACAACCACTCCATCCCATTTCCAAACCTCAGGCTCCACCAAGGCTGCAGTGGATCCTAAGGAAGGGGCATGCAGGGCCAGCCATGTAGTAAGTGCTTAGGAAAGCATGAATGAATGAAGGAACAATGGGGAACGCTGACATTCTCAGGGTCATGCTCGAGCTGTATCACCTTTGATCAGTGCACCCTCGCCCCATTTCCTGCTCACCTCCAGCTGCCCACCCCTCTTTCCTGCACAGCACTCCACAGTCACCTCGGCTAGTCCTGACCATCACAGACAGACTGTCAGGCCTGGGAGGGCAAAACTGACCCTGGGGCCAGGAACAGGCAGGAGCTTGCCCTAAGCCACTTAGAAGATCAGTGGCCAAAGCAGGGCTTAAACCTGGGTCTCCCAGGCATGGGTGGCTTCTTGAGGGGAAGAAGAGACTCACGGTAGCTGGGGTCTGGGACAGGTCCAAAGGAACCCGTTCCATGGAGGGAAGTGAGAGGCTCAATGGGGTTAAGAAATGAAGGGAGACTTACTTTGTTGCTACTCATTTCTCTCCGGCGTCTGCTGAAGGGTAGGTGTCGGCGTCCTGTAGGTGGCCCTGGGGGCAGGGATGTGGGTTCACATCTGCAAGCCACCAGAAAGGGTTATCATGGCTTCAGTGTCCTCCTTGGGGTCCAGCAAGCCAAAGGCTACACCTTCTCTGCCCCCCACTAGTTCTTCTACGCACCCAAAACTTTAAGGCTCAGGACTGTATCCATTTTGCAGATGGAGACACTGAGGGCCAGAAAGGCCAGGAATCTGTCTGAGGTCATACAGCCTGGTGGCAGCAGAGCCCTGCCCATTCTCCCCCTTGAGCAGGGGCCTTCCCACACCCAGGCAGCTGGCAGGGCCAAAGCTGGCTCCCCTGCTGGAGGACCTGACCTCCACGTGGGCAGCAGGATCCCCATTCACACCCTGCTCTAAATTCTGCCTTGGGCCCCTGTGGCGTCAGAATAAAACAATACCTCTTGTAGGCCCCCAAACTCCTCTGCTCTGACTGCCTCTCAGGTTGGCCTGGAATGCCCTCCCTCCTACGGCCTTCTGACTCCCACTCATCCTCCAAGCCTGGCATGGACCAGGAACTCCCCTGGGTCCTCCCGTCCCCCCAGGCTAACAGCTGCCTGCGGGGTACAGCCCACCCAGGTCCTCACTCGGTTTTCCCTGTGCCTCCACAGCCACGAATATGCAGGAATACTACTGAATGAACTAATGCATTAACAAGTAGGATCTCTCGGGGGCAAGGGCACAGACTCAAGTCTGAGAGGCACAGACTCAAGTCTGAGAGGCTCGGTCCAGGTTCGGCAGTCTCTGCCAGGGCTGACTCATCTGTCAAATGGCTGTGATCACTGTCTCAGGGGGTGGCTGGGGGGCCTCTGGAAGACCTGGCAGTGAGGAGGCCGGCCCAGTTCTGCTCCGCACACCCCAATCGCTCCCTCTCCCACCACCCAAAACTCAGCTCCTTTCCAGACTTCCACTTCCCCACCTGTGAAAGGGAAAATGTACTGTGTCCAGCCTACCTCCAGCAGACAGGCCAAGGGGCAGGGCGGGCAGGAGTGCAGAGGGAGGAAACTGGGGCTTAGGGGACCCTCCTCAGTTCCATCACCTCCTCCAGGGGCCTCTCAGTTTCTGTCACTCTCTGAGCCCTTTGACCTAGCCGTTGTTTACTCCTACACGGCCACCATGAAGAGCCAGAGAACCTCGTGCCAGAGGAGGCTTGGCACACACACCTCCCTCCTGAATGGTTAGATCCTGGCCCCGCCCCCTCCCCAACCCCGCCCCCTCTCCATGGGACCCCCCCCTCATCCCAAGTTCGGTTTCAGGTTTCTCCAGCGCCGGCCCTTCACAGCCAGTCAGGGAGACCCGGACTCCCATCTAGTCCAGACCCCGCGGTACACAGCAGAAAATGGGGCTTCATCAGAAGCGAGGAGAGGCTTATTCTTGTCCTCACAGACCATTAGAGCAAAAGACAGGAGTCCAGAATCCTGGGGTGGCCCCATCAGCCCTGAGACCTCGGCATTCAAGGCGCCCAGGGGTCCAGCCACCTCTATCTTATTACGCGTGGCCACCCTTTCCTGCGGATGCCCTCTGCCCGCCCCCTACTTTCCCACCTTTGCCCGAGCTGTGCCCTCAGCCAGGACCAGCGTCCCCCTGGTCCGCCCCGTCACAATCCTGCTCTGAGAAGGCCATGGTCAGTACAGCATGTCAGGTGCCCGTGCGAATTCCGGTTTCACCACTTACTGGCTGGGGGGCCTCGAGCAAGCCATGTGACCTCTCTGAGCCTCAGTTTCCTCATCTGTGAAATGGGAACAATAAGAGTCGGTAACTCAGGGGGTTGTTGGAAGGATTCAAGCAGATGTGGCAAGGGACACGCGGGGCTTGAAAGTGCTCCCACATTGGCCGGGCACGGTGGCTCACGCCTGTAATCCCAGCACTTTGGGAGGCCAAGGTGGGCAGATCACCAGGTGAAGAGATCGAGACTATCCTGGCCAACATGGGGAAACCCCATCTCTACCAAAAATACAAAAATGAGCCGGGCATGGTGGGGGGTGCCTGTAGCCCCAGCTACTCCAGAGGCTGAGGCAGGAGAACCACTTGAACCCGGGAGGCGGAGGTTGCAGTGAACCAAGATGGTGCCACTGCACTCCAGCCTGGCGACAGAGCGAGACTCTGTCTCAAAAACAAAAATAAATAAAATAACATAAAGAAAGAAAAGAAAGTGCTCCCACAATGCCAACAGCTGTTAGTCTTGCGGTTAATCACTGTTCAAGTCCCGCCTCTCCAGTGTGTCAGTGAAACACTCCTCCCCTGACCCCAGTGCGGCGACTTTCCCGGAACATCAAGGAATATGTGTGGGAATACGTTCTAAGCATCACCCACGCGCTGAATCAAGGCAATGCATGGTAGGAGCCCTTGTTGCCCATTTCACAGATAAGGAGACTGAGGTTCAGCGAGGCAAAGCGCCTTGCGGGGCCGCGCAGAGCCGGCTTGAGAGCCTTGTTTACAGGCTCGTTTACAGGGAGCAGCCCAGGGCTGAGCCTGACTTCGTCTCCCTGGAGGATCCCCCTCGGCTGGAACGGGTCAGAGGCCATGGAGTGTGTGCCCAGGACGTGGCTCGGCACCGGCACCGGGGCGGGGGTCTGGGGGCCTGTTGAGGAGCGGCTTGCTCAGGCTGGGGAGGCGGCAGCCTCGATCGCTGGCCCAGGAGCATAGACTCAGCCCAAGGCTGGACGTGCAGGCGAGCTGAGCAGGAGCCGAGGGTGGGGGCCACACCCTGCCCTCTGTTTGGGGGTTTTCCTTCTTCCAGCCCCGGGAGTCCTCCCGCAGATCGGAACGCCCCCACGAACCCGCGAGGGAGGAGGGCTCCAGGGAGAAGGGGGAGGGGGGCTCCTAATTCCGAGACGATGGGGGACGCCGAACCCATGGGTCCACCTGGTGGGGGGCTCACCCAGCGCGCCCCTCGCGCCAACCCCCTCCCCAACTCCTGCACTCCGAGGGTCCGGAGCCCTAACCCCAGCTGGGAAGAAAAGAGAGGCAGGACCGCTGACGGGGTAGTCGGTGGCAAGAGGCCCAGCGGACCCCGCGACAGCCCCTGGGCGCGAGGACCGGGACCTCGGGGCGCAGCTACCAAGGGGGAAGGGGTCTAAGGGTGCCGCCGGGGGCCCCGCAGCCATCCCCATCCCCGGCGATTATCGATCTCCTCTCCGGGCGCCCTCCGCCCCAGCCCCCGCCCCCGCCCCCGCGACCAGCTCCCGTTCGGCGCCTGCTCACCTCCGGCGGGGAGCGCCCGGCCCCCCGCGGCCCCCGAACCCCCTCACATGGCGCCGGGAGCCGAGCGCCGGGGTCCGCGCTCCTCAGGCCGCCCAGGCCCCGCCGCACCCGCGGCCCGCCGGGTCCTAGCGCCGCCGTCACGGCCCGGCCCGTGCCTGGGAGGTGGGCGGAGCCTCGGGGCCGCGGGTGGCTCCGCCCACGGGCAACGCCGGCTGGGGAGGGAAAAGGGAGGCGAACCCGGGAGCCGCCCCCGCGTGAGCGCCTCGGTCATCCCACTGGGCAGCCCGGGGTGACCACCAAAATACAACAGCCTTTCGGCTCCCTGTAGTGTGGAGCAGGCCCACTTCTAGCTCCTTATTGCCACCATGACCCCGGATGGGGAAACTGAGTTCCGGAGCACGCTGTGCTTGGACTCAGTGGAGTTTATCCCTGGGCTCCCCACCAAGGGCCTTCAGCTCCCTGCCTTGCACCCTGGGCAAGTAGTCACCTGGGCAAACTCAGGGTTCACCCTCAGATTCAAGTTCCGCTCTGCCATTCGCCAGCTGCGCGGCCTTAGGGCGTAACTTTCCTTCTCCCTGCCTCTGGAAAATAGGGAGAAGGACAACTTCACACAGCTGGAAAAACTTAAAATGTTCCTTCTTATAATTACCAGGACATCCATGACATCACTCTACGTGATAGGGAAAAATAACTTAAGTAGCTATTGCTAGGGGACTGCTTAAGTTAAGGCACAGCCTGCCGAAGTGCAGGAGGAGGCTGTTAAAATGAAGGATGCGGGCCAGGAGCGGTGGCTCACCCCTGTAATCTCAGCACTTTGGGAAGTCGAGGCAGGTGCATCACCTGAGGTCAGGAGTTTCAGACCAGCCTGGCCAACATGGAGAAACCCCGTCTCTACTAAAGATACAAAATTTGCCTGGCGTGGTGGAGCACGCCTGTAATCCCAGCTACTCCGGAGGCTGAGGCAGGAGAATCGCTTGAACCTGGAAGGCAGAGGTTGCGGTAGGCTGAGATCGCGCCATTGCACTTCAGCCTGGGCAACAAAAGCGAAACTCTTGTCTCAAAACAAAAAAACCCAAAAAAACAAAACAAACAAAACCAAAAGGAAGGGTGCAGGTCAGTATGCCTTGGCAGGAAAGCATGGCCGGGATATTTACAGGATATTTACGTGAAGAAAGCAAGTTAAAGAACTGCCAGCCAGGCCCAGTGGTTGTAATCCCAGCACTTTGGGAGGCTGAGGCGGGTGGATCACTCGAGGTCACGAGTTAGAGACCAGCCTGGCCCACATGATGAAACCACCACCACCCCCTTACCCCGCCACCCCAGCCTCCCGTCTCTATTAAAAATACACAAATTAGCGAGGCGTTGTGGCGGGCCCTTGTAATCCCAGCTATCCCAGAGGCTGAGGCAGGAGAATCGCTTGAACCCAGGAGGCAGAGATTGCAGTGAGCCCAGATCATGCCATTGCACTCCAGCCTCCAGCCTGGGCAACAAGAGCTAAACTCTCTCTCTCAAAAAAAAAAAAAAAAAAAGAACTGTCTTGGAAACAAAGTCCTAAACATTTGCATTCCACAGCTGAGTAAACATGCCCTAGAGAAATTCTTGCAGATGTGCCCAAGGAGGTTCATAGCAGCATCGCTTGAAATAATACAAAACAGGGAAAAACCCCAAATATCCATCAACAAGAGAATGGAATTGTTTTACACAATGGAAGGTTCACACTGTGGAATAATACGTAACAGGGTAAAATGAATGATCTACAATTATATGGATGAATCTTAGAGACACAAGGAGTGAAAAAGAGGTCTGGGAAGATGAGTAAAAACTACACAATAGAGGCTGGGCACAGTAGCTCACGCCTGTAATCTCAGCAGTTTGGGAGGCGCAGGCAGGCAGATCACTTGAAGTCAGGAGTTCGAGACCAGCCGGGCCAACATGGTGAAACCCTGTCTCTATTAAAAATACAAATAAATTAGCTGGGTGTGGTGGCACGTGCCTACTTGGAACATGCTACTTAATCCCAGCTACTTGGAAGGCTGAGGCAGGAGAATCACTTGAACCTGGCAAGTGGGAGGCAGAGGTTGCATTGACCGAGATCACGCCACTGCACTCCAGCCTGGGCAACAGAGTAAGATTCCATCTCAAAAAAAGTAAAAAAATAAAAAAAAAAAGCAAAGTCAAGAACAATGGGGGAGGAATCAAAGAGGTATGCAAGTTAAAACAGTGGTCTTTAAGTGGGGACTGAGGTCAAGAGGTTCGTCATATTTTTACGCCTTATAACTTTCAAATATGACACCATATCACAATATTTTAAAAGATGAAAAAAATAAGGAAATGCCTTTTGCCTATCACAGTGATTAGTGTTTTTGGTTTTTTGCTTGTTTTTTATTGAGATGAAGTCTCTCTCTGTCACCCAGGCTGGAGTGCAATGGCTCAATCTCGGCTCACTGCAAGCTCCACCTCCTGGGTTCAAGCGATTCTCCTGCCTCAGCCTGCCGAGTAGCTGGGACTACAGGGGCGGGCCACCACACCCAGCTAATTTTTTGTATTTTTAGTAGAGATGGGGTTTCGCCACATTGGCCAAGCTGGTCTCGAATTCTTGACCTCAGGTGATCCGCCTGCCTCAGCCTTCCAAAGTGCTGGGATTACAGGTGTGAGCCACTGCACCCGGCCAGTGATTAGGGTTAATAGTGGTTATTTCTAGAATGATGGGATCTGGGGCTGCTTTTTTTCTTTTGGATTAACTGTATTTTTCCAAAAATTTTAAGATAATGGTCACATTATTATTATTATTATTATTATTTTGAGACAGAGTTTCACTCTTGTTGCCCAGGCTGGAGTATAATGATGTGATCTCGGCTCACTGAAACCTCTGCCTCCCAGTTCAAGTGATTCTCCTGCTTCAGCCTTCTGAGTAGCTGGGACTACAGGTGTGTGCCACCACAGTTGGCTAATTTTGTATTTTTAGTAGAGATCACCACGGCCGGCTAATTTTGTATTTTTAGTACAGATGGGGTTTCACCATGTTGGTCAGGCTGGTCTCAAACTCCTGACCTCAAATGATCCATCCGCCTTGGCCTCCCAAAATGTTGGGATTACAGGCATGAGCCACCGCACCCAGTCCACACAATATTTTTATATTTTTAAAAATGTATTTTTTGGCCGGGCGCGGTGACTCTAGCCTGTAATCTCAGCACTTTGGGAGGCTGAGACGGGCAGATCACGAGGTCAGGAGATTGAGACCATCCTGACTAACACGGTGAAACCCCATCTCTACTAAAAAATACAAAAAACTAGCCGGGCGAGGTGGCGGGCACCTGTAGTCCCAGCTACTCAGGAGGCTGAGGCAGGAGAATGGCCTAAACCCGGGACGCGGAGCTTGCAGTGAGCTGAGATCCGGCCACTGCACTCCAGCCTGGGTGACAGAGCGAGACTCCCTCTCAAAAAAAAATATATATATATATATTTTTTTTAATTTCTAAAAGCAAACTGCAATATATAGCATGTTTTTTTTGCTGGCCGCTCTCTACACAGTGAAATTCCTTGTGACTGAATCTTTCTCTGTCCCCCCGGCTGAAGTGCAGTGGCGCTATCTCGGCTTCCTGTAAGCTCCGCCTCCCGGGTTCATGCCATTCTCCTGCCTCAGCCTCCTGAGTAGTTGGGACTACAGCCGCGTACTACCAAGCCCGGCTAATTTTTTGTATTTTTAGTAGAGACGGGGTTTCACTGTGTTAGCCAGGATGGTCTCGATCTCCTGACCTCGTGATCCGCCTGCCTCGGCCTCCCAAAGTGCTGGGATTACAGGCGTGAGCCACCGCGCCCGGCCTTTGCTTGCTTTTTAAAATTATACAGCTACGCATGGTATTTGTAAATGCACACAGAAGGTGTCTGGAAGGGCCCACTAGGACTCCACCTGCAGTTGATTCCCTGTTGAAGTGAAGGTGGGTCAGGACGGTTGGGAGCTGCCTTCACTTTTCCCTTTATAAACTTGTAGGTTGTTTGCATTGTACTTATATGGGAAGCCTTAATAACACTTTGTTTCCAATTAAAACAAAAGTCAGCAGTCCGCCAGGGGACAGCCTTTAGGCAGTACAGGCGCTGCCCAGCAGGCAGGGAGGGGGTGGCCCACAAGGGTGGGTTTGAGGCTTCCTGTCCCTGGTGCCCACCTCCATCCGCTTCCTGAGCCTCAAACCAAGCCCTACCCATGGCCCTCCTAGGTCGCTGACCCCGCCCTACAAGCGACAGGATGGAAAACCACGGAGTGGGGGCAGGGCGATCAGGCAGGAGGCCTGATGAACTCGACTTCTGAGGACTCAGAGGAACACCTCTAGCCCAAGGCCACCCAGGGGGTTGGGGGCTGAACCGGGGAAGGAAACATCCTGTCCCCAGCCCTTCTCACTAACCCAGGCCAGTGACCCAAATCAAACACCCAGAAGTGAGAGGGTGCTTCGGCCCTGCTCCTGGACGGCATCTGGATGTGGAGCTGCCCGTCCGGCCTGCCATGTCTCTGGGCCCAGGCTCGCTCCAGGAGGATTTGCTTCAGGCCTGGCTTCCCTTCTTGAGCCTGAAGAACGACAGCAACCATCTCAATAATAGTAATAACAAGGATAAGAAACAGAACGGCTCACTCTGTGCCAGGCACTTTGCAAACACACCTCATTGAATCCTTAAGGTGGCCTATGAGTTGGGTATTGAGGTTAACCCACTTTCCAGAGGGAGAAACTGAGGTTCAGAGAACACGCAGGTGGCAGGGCTATTTCCACTAGGCCTGCCTGTTTAATAACCACAGACGTGTTCCACACAGAAGCCTTGGGCCTGTGAGAGCCAGGCCAGGCCACACCAGGATGTTCCTGCACGGTGGCTGTGGCCAGTCCTCGTGGGCCTCCCCCGCAGCCGTTCCCCCACGGTCTGGGAGAGCTGGCCTCTGCTCCGACCCTTCCTGCCCCAGGGGTAGGAGAGACCCGTGTACCCCCCTGCTTCCTGACCCTTAGCAAACTTCTTTGAGCTGTTAGGATTTTTCTCTTCCATGGTATTCTGGAAAGAGCCCTAAGAGCCCCCCTCACCTGCCCCAGCTCCCAATTCAAAGAAACCAAGATCAAAGGCCAGAGAGAGAACAGAACTTGCCCAAGACTCCGCAGCGGGTCCTGGGCAGTGCCAGGCTACGAGCCAGACCTGAGGATTCTGGCCTGTCTCCCTCTGGGCTTTTGCCTAGGGGAGGGGCTTCTGGAGAGGAGAGGCCTGTGAGAGCGGCAGGTAGGTGGGGATCTGCACACAGGGCCTGCTCCATAGCCTAGGACCTGGGCTTCCGGCCAGAGGGTCTGGAACAAGGAAGTACTGCCTCTTCCCCCACAGAGGCTGGAGAGGGCAGACGGGCCTAGACGAGCCTAGACGCTAGGGCCCACCAGTCCGCCAAAGCCAGATGCTCCTGTCCTCACCTGGGTGTGTGAGGTTTTTCGTTTCATTTTTTCCTTACAAGATGAAGGTGTGTGAACTGTGAGCTGAGCTCTGGGCCTAGCCCCATGGCCCTTCTAAGGAAAAGGCCCCTTAGGACGCCTCCGGGCTGTGAGGCTTACCTGGCTTCTTCTCTGGGTTTGGAGGAAGTAGCGTAGGTCCCTAGCCAGTCTGCAGAGGGGCAAAGGAACCAGGGTATGAACAGGAAGGACAACAGAGGCCCAAAGTGTGGCTGCAGACCCACGTGATCCCGGGGGCTGTGGGGAGGCTCCTGCCCTGGGCTCACCTCAAGGCAGCTGCAGGAACCGCTGTGGCAAAAGCAGAGTCTTCGGTTTCCTGGTCAAGACAGCTTTCAGCAGACCCCGAGCCAGCCACCAGACCTGTCAAGGATCATCTCCGTCTGCCTGAAGGAAGTGACTGACGCATCACTCCTGCCAGGTCACCACCCCTAGAAAGACACAGGATCTGGGCCAACCCAGCAGTAAATACCCCACCCAAGGGCAGAGCCACGTTAGAGGAGCCTGTGTGTCCTGGGCCCAAGGGCTAGGTCAGCCTCTTCCCAGGGGATGAAGGAGGAAGAGAAGGCAGCCTCCCAGGAGTGGGTGGAATTCAAATCCCATCAGAACCAGCGGACCCTGGACCTTGGACACCCAGGAAGACGCAGGGAGTAGGGAGACAACCTATGTGGCAGGGGCTTCCTGCCATCTGTCACCACGAAGGAAGGGCAGGGCCAGCCGAGGCAGACGAACCCCACGAAAAATGCTGGCTCCACATGTCAAGTGCCTGCTATATCATAAGCCACAGGGACAGTCCACTGTTTGAATCTGTGAGGTGGGGACTATTTTAACCTTTTACAGATGACAAAACAGGCCCAGAGAGGGGCACTAATCTGCCAGGACCCCAACAGCAGAAAGTGGGGCCAGAAAGAAGTCAGGCCTTGACTCCAGCGCCCCCCCCCCAGCCCGGAAACCCCCTCCACCTCTGCCTACCAGGCTCCATCCCTCCCTTACTTCTGCCTGACACCTGTTCAGATCCCCTCGCTCTGTGCTGTGGCTCCACTGCCAGCCTGCTCCCTGTTTCGCCAGCTCAGGGCTCTCCTCCCCCCTCCCATTCCTGCAAAAACTTCTGGGTCCATCTGGCACTGGGCAGGGGGAGGCAGGGCACAAAAGCAGTGCTGTGAACCAAGCACCAGGTCTCAGGCCCCTCTGTGAAAGCCAAGGATGGGAGGGAGAGTGTGCCGGGTCACCCAGAGCCCCCGGGACTACTGGCTACATAATTTCTGGGATCCAGTGCAAAATGAAAATGCAAGTCCTCTTGCAAAAAAAAAAAAAAAGAAAAACCTAAGAATTTCAAGTTGGCAACAGCAGAGCATTAGCAGAGGGCCCTGACCCCTGGAACTGGCAGCTAGAACCCCAGGGCTGCATCCCAGCTGACAGCCCGAGGCCCCGGCCCAGTCCTCTGAGTCTTCCAGTCCCCAGATGAAGTAGTGATGCCTGGGAGGGGTGATGCCTGGGGGCTCTCTCCAGCCCAAGGGTGCAGGGCTGAGGTCCTCGGGCTCAGCTCTTAGACCTGGTATTGCACCCTGGCCCAGCCGCTCCACAGTCATCCGGCTTCAGCTGAGTGGCCTCAGCTCATCTGTAAATCCGGCTAGCACCGGCCCTCCTCTGAGGATGGCAAGGTTCTGCTGGTGGGTTTTTTCTCCTCACTTTATTTTATTTATTTATTTATTTTTTTGAGACGGAGTCTCGCTCTGTCGTCCAGGCTGCAGTACAGTGGCGCGATCTCGGCTCACTGCAAGCTCCGCCTCCCAGGTTCCCGCCATTCTCCTGCCTCAGCCTCCTGAGTAGCTGGGACTACAGGCGCCCGCCACCTCGCCCGGCTATATTTTTGTATCTTTTAGTAGAGACAGGGTTTCACTGTGTTAGCCAGGATGGTCTCGATCTCCTGACCTCGTGATCCGCCCGTCTCGGCCTCCCAAAGTGCTGGGATTACAGGCTTGAGCCACCGCGCCCGGCCCTTCTCACTTTATAGGTGAGGAAAATAAGGCCTGAGCCAGACTAGACTCCCTCACAGCACCTACCCAGGGCTGCCCTCTGCCTTCCTGCTTTGCAGGGAGACTAAACCCACTTTCTTTCTTTTCTTTTTTTTTTGAGATGGAGTCTCACTCTGTCGCTCAGGCTGGAGTGCAGTGGCTCACAGCAACCTTCGCCTCCCGGGTTCAAGCGATTCTCCTGCCTCAGCCTCCTGAGTCGCTGGGATTACAGGCACCCGCCACCACATCCTGCTAATTTTTCGTATTTTTAGTAGAGACAGGACTTCACCATGTTGGCCACGCTGGTGTCGAACTTCTGACCTCAAGTGATCTATGATCTGCCCACCTCAGCCTCCCAAAGTGCTAGGATTACAGGCATGAGCCACTGTGCCTGGCCCACTTTTTTTTTTTTTTTCGGTAGAGACTGGTTTTGTCATGTTGCCCAGGCTGGTCTCGAATTCCTGGTCTCAAGCAATACTCCCGCCTTAGCCCCTACTGTGCCAGGCCCAACCCCAGATTTAACGGCTAATTTAACTTGTCATTTGACCTAGAACCAGGGAAGCAATATGGGTGGAGGACTTTCCTTCCCACTCAGAGCCCTTCCTCCTGGCCCTGGCTCTCTTCTCACTGGGTACAGAACGGGGTTCCCAAAGAAGTCTCTGGCTTGGGGTCAGTTTCCTGGGCCAGAGCAGTGAAGGAACCAGCCCCCCGGAGCAGCCCTGACCTACTGGGGAAGGGGTTGGGCTGGGGCCACCAGCAGGAGGTTGCTGGGGAAGAAACTGAAGCCCAGCCAATGTGGGCCCAGGTAGGGGCCTCAGGGATTCCAGTCAACAGCTTCTGGGAGAGCTGGGCTCGGTGGATCACTGCTGCAATCCCAGCACTTTGGGAGGCCGAGGCGGGTGGATCATCTGAGGTCAGGAGTTTGAGACCGGCCTGGCCAACATGATGAAACCCCATCTCTACTAAAAATACAAAAAATGAGCTGGGCGTGGTGGCGGGCGCCTGTAATACCAGCTACTTGGGAAGCTGAAGCAGGAGAATTGCTTGAACCCGGGAGGCGGAGGTTGCAGTGAGCCGAGATTGCGCCACGGCACTCCAGCCTGGGCAACAAGAGCAAAACTCCGTCTCAAAAAAAAAAAGCTTCTGAGATTGTGACAGGGAAAGAAGCTCTCGTCGCCACATTAGACACATGACCACGCTAGAGACAGTGTCCAGAAAACACACGTTTACCCGTACGTTCCTGATACGGCCCCGGCAGTCACAACTCCAAGGCCCCTTCACCCAACGAACCCCAGGCTCTTGGCTGCCCCAACCAGGGCGGCCGGCCTGAGAAGTGTGGCACCAAAAGGTAGTAGGGGTGGCTGGGGAGGAAGGACCAGGACTGGCACAAGGTCATGATGCTGGTGAGTAGGGGGCCATCAGCCCGAGGGACAAAGGCCACTTGACAGACCTGGAGGTGGGGTGAGCCCCCAAATGCCATGAATTACTCAGGGAGTAGAGGTGGAGACAGGGCTCCTCATTCCACTCCCCTTCAAGTCATGAGGCCTGAGATGGCTCCAAGTGTCGCCAGAGTGGGGCACTCCAGCCAGCACGTGGCAGGATGCAGGATCCATAAATTAAATGTTTTTGTGGAGTGTGATGGCCTGGGATGGGACATCCCAGAGGCTTCCCAACAGCATGGCGGCTGGCAGGGCAACGGAGGCTACTCAGTCCTCCAGGACGGATGGGCGAACACGATGGGCCTCTTCTTGGCCCAGCGGGAGAAGACTGCCTTCTCAGTGATGAAGCGGTGGGCGCTTCGGGGCGCCTGCTCGTGTGCCAGGTACATCTGACATTCATCCAGTCGGCCCTTCTCGAAGTAGTGGTAAGGCACTGAGGGGTGGCTCTTCTCCCTGTGGGGTGGGGAACAGGGCTGGTGTGGGACAGAACTCACTCACCTCCTGCCACACCCTGCTGCCTACCTTGACCACCCCTTGCCAGGCCCATGGGCTCATGGAGACCCATGCCTGATCCCTGGGAAGGCCAAGACACATAGGGGAGTAGCAAATCCCAAAGGCCAGGTCTCAAGTCCTGGCTCTGCCTCTTGCTAGCTGGATGACTCTGGGCCAGAGATGGACCCTTTGAGCCTCAATATCCCATGTGTAAAATGCAGATGGTCACATCCACCTTCTAGAACGAGCGCGTAGATTAAGAGATGGAGACTGCAAGCACCCTGCTAGTGGTGCTGGGCTCCTGGTGAGGGACGAGCCCCTCATTCCCATGTCACAGAGCCACCAGCCCTGCACGCCCACCTCCCCATCAGCATCACAGGGGCCAGCCGTGTGGCCAGGGCTATGGCTGGGGCACAGGGACACCTGTCACCTGGGTGACCTGTTCTGAACTCGTTAGTTTCTGTGATATTGAAATATAATAATATAGGCCAGGTGTGGTGGCTCACACCTGTAATCCCTGATCCCTGGGGAGGCCAAGGTGGGTGGATAACCTGAGGTCAGCAGTTCAAGATCAGCCTGGCCAACATGATGAAATCCCGTTTCTACTAAAAATACAAAAAATTAGCTGGGCGTGGTAGCACGTGCCTGTAATCCCAGCTACTAGGGAGACTGAGGCAGGAGAATTGCTTGAACCCGGGAGGCAGAGGTTGCAGTGAGCCGAGATTGCGCTACTGCACTCCAGCCCCAGCCTGGGCAACAAGAGCAAAACTCCGTCTCAAAAAAAAAAAAAAAAAAAGAAAGAAGGAAAAGAAATATAATAATATAACGATGGTACAAAATCATACCATAAACATATCTGAACTTGATGTCATGCTGGTATATAATATCAAATAGTATATAATATCAAAAATCATATGTAATATCAAAAACTAAAACATATAAAATATATCACATATATATGTGTGTGTGTGTATATATATCTATTTAGGCCCTATATATATAGGCCCTGACTGTGGTGAGCACTTTTGTGAATTATTCCTCCCCTAAATGTTTCAACAACCTTCCAAGGAAGATGTGGTTCTTTTCTCTATTTTCCACATAAGGAAACAGAGGGTCTGCAGGGTGGCATGACTGGCCTGTGACCAGCCTGTGGCCACAACGAGCAGCACTGGGGTTGTTGGTAAGGCAGCCTGTTTGACGCTGAGGTCTTTCCCAAGGCCCAGAGCCCAAGGGGTATCTGTGCTATGGTCACCCACCATGAAACCCACACACTCTGTGCCCCCACAGCTCCCAAATCCTCTGGCTTAAGGCCTAGGAGGGCTCACAGTGCTCCCCGTGTCCCCGCGTGCCCGGCCCGGCCGGTCTGACCTGCAGTAGCTGTCGCTGACCATCCCATAGACCACGATCTCCTCACACAGCTCCAGCGCGAGGATCATGGTGAACCAGCCGGTGCTGAGGAAGGAGCCCGACTGCCTCCTGGGGGTGGGTGGGGGGGACAGGGGGACGTTATCAACATGGGGCCACGTGGTGGCTCCAGGCCCCAGTGGCACTTGGTATTTTCCCAGTCCAGGGCTACGCACCTCAACCTCTTGTGGGGGACCCTGGGGGAGGCTGGGGAGGGGGCAGAGCCAGCCCAAGGCCAGCAGTGGGTGACAGGCAGAACGGCACACAAACCCAGGCCTGATCACCTCCTCAGCACCCAGCGGGACTTGGGCCCAGTTACGCTTTGCAGGGTTTGAGCAAACCCCTGGATGATGGGTGTAGGGGCTCTGGCCATGTCCTCTCCTCATCTAAGGGACCAGGCCTGGGGAGACAGCAGGAAGCAGCAGGGCACCGAGGTTTGAAGTTGGGCGGGGTTGTCTAGAGTCCAAGGATCTTCCACTTGAACCCTGGCTCTGCTATGGGCATCACATTTGCTCGTGAACCTCTCTGAGCCTCATGACCGGTCTGTGAAGTGGAGACAATTCTAGGAGTTATAGGGAGGGAACACTGTCAGCCCAGACCCTGCCCCATGTCCCCATGCTCCACTTGGAGTCAGGGGCTAGGTGGTGGCCCCAGCCTCAGCTCTCTGGAGGCAGCAGCCCTGGGTACCCTCCCAGCCAAGGGCCACCGCCCTTGACCTCTACAGGGCAGGTATGAACTGGTTCATTCATTCAAACTGAGCCCCACCCAGGCCCTGTGCTGGCCCTGAACCTGCCTCATCTGGTGCTAACATTCCCAAAGGAAGGAGACAAATAGATAAACAAGTAGCTAGGAGACAAATCTATAAGCAAGATGATGGCAGAGGGTGACACCTGCTGCCAAGACAAGGAAACAAAGGAATGGATAAAGAATGCCAGGGCAGCTGGGCGCGGTGGCTCATGCCTGTAATCCCAGCACTTTGGGAGGCCAAGGCAGGTGGATCACAAGGTCAGGAGATCGAGACCATCCTGGCTAACACGGTGAAACCCCGTCTCTACTAAAAATACAAAAAATTAGCCGGGCGTGGTGGCGGGTGCCTGTAGTCCCAGCTACTCAGGAGGCTGAGACAGGAGAATGGCGTGAACCCGGGGGGCGGAGCTTGCAGTGAGCCGAGATCGCGCCACTGCACTCCAGCCTGGGCGACAGAGCGAGACTCCGTCTCAAAAAAAAAAAAAAGAATGCCAGGGCGGGAGGCACTCCTTCAGATGGGGTGGTAAGAGCGGGCTTCCCTGAGGAGGTGACCTGAATAGCAAGAGGAGCCTGTCATGGGAAGATCTGGG
The DNA here is from genome assembly GCF_003255815.1 of Theropithecus gelada. Taxonomy (NCBI): domain Eukaryota; kingdom Metazoa; phylum Chordata; class Mammalia; order Primates; family Cercopithecidae; genus Theropithecus; species Theropithecus gelada. Next base: position 11,107,879 of record NC_037683.1, on the reverse strand, counting down.
AGAACATTCCAGGGAGAGGGAATGGCAGGTGCAAAGGACTACAGGTAGAAATAGGCATGGATGTCTGAGCCCCAGATAGCCAGTATGGGTAGAACAGGGAGACTGAAGGAGACACAAGGTCACAGAGGCAGGCAGGGGCAGGATCACACAGGGCAGGCAGGCCAGGAGTGGTGGCGGTGGGAAGCCTGCAGCTTAGGTCAAGGTGGCAGCCATGGGCCATTGTATGTGGCAGATGATGGTACAAGGGGAGTCAGAGGCACAGCCCAATTTTCTGGTGGATACACCAGAGGCTGACTGTTCTATCTCCTGAGCACAGAGGCCGGTAGAGGAGCAGGCTCTCTACCGGTAGAGGTGTGGAGGAGGGACCGGCAAGAGTCATGAGTGCACTTTTGGGTATGACATAAAATGAAACCTTGAATGCAGAGTGCTTCACCCAGTGCCTGGTGAGCAAAGAGGGCTGTTATTGCTCTGTGTTGTTTTGCTTTTTGCGACAGAGTCTCACTCTGTCACCCAGGCTGGAGTGCAGTGGCGTGATCTTGGCTCACTGCAACCTCTGCTTCCAGGTTCAAACGATTCTCCTGCCTCAGCTACTCTCCTGAGTAGCTAGAATTACAGGCACGCGCCATCACACCTGGCTAATTTTTATATTTTTAGTAGAGACGGGGTTTCACCATGTTGGCCAGGGTGGTCTTGATCTCTTGACTTTGTGATCCTCCCACCTGGGTCTCCCAAAGTGCTGGGATTACAGGCGTGAGCCACCACGCCTGGCCCAAATTTTTGTATTTTTAGTAGGGACAGGGTTTCACCATGTCGGCCAGGCCAGCCTCAAACTCCTGACCTCAAGTGATCCTCCCGCCTTGGCCTCCCAAAATGCTGGGATTACAGGCGTAAGCCACCGCACCCGGCCTCTAACTTTTATTATCCAGAAGGGATATCAGAGACCAAGTTAGACAGACCATTCCCTCCAGAGAGAAGCGCTCCCTCATGCCCCTCCACACACTGCCCCGTGCTTCCCGTCGGGTGCTCAAAAGGCCTGATAGCCCTCAACACCATTTGGGATTCTAGATCTGTGTGACAGTTTCCTGAGTGACATCCCCTCTGCCTCCTGCCCCCCATTAGAGGGCAGGACCATGTCTGCCTCCATGAGTGCTGACCTCCCGGGCCTGACAGAGCAGAGCCCTGATGGACAAGAGACTTGCAGAGAATGAAGGTCCCCAGCTGCCAGGGAGACCCCAGCAGGCAGGCCCCAGGCTCACCGGTTCTTGCCCGTCTCGTCCTGGAAGATTTGGTCGCAGTACGCCATCATGCGCTCAGTGAAGGTGTACACCTGCAGGCCGGGGTACATCCGGGTGAGCTGCAGCAGTGTGCGGTAGGTGCGGCCGCCGAGCACCCGGTCCATGTGCCTGCCCTGGCCCCACACCACGTAGAGCGTGTCTCGGGCCTTCTGGAAGTAGTGTGAGTAGTTGCGCAGCAGTAACGGCACGCTTGTGTGTGAGATGACACGCAGGGTACTGCGCTGGCCCACGTCCGCCTCAAAGCCCACGGTGGGCGCCTGGTTCATGCGGAACACGCACTCGGCACCGTCGATCTCAGCACCCAGGCCTGAGCCCAGCATCTGGCCCGAGCTGGACACCACAGCACAGCTGCGGCAGGGCTCCCGGACCAGCGGCTGCAGGGCAGGTAGGGAGAAAGAGACAGAGAGGCATGAGCGTGCAGCTTACACCCCCTGCGCCTCCCCCAGCAATATCCACCAACCTTATTTGATCAGGTATTGGCTCGAAGGACTGTTATTAACCCATTTTGCAGGCTGGGCAGCAGGGATGACTTTCCCAGATCACAGTGATATCCAGTGTCAGAGCTAAGGTTCTGCACTCAGCCCCCCAACTTCCTCATCAGCCATATTTGTGGTCCTCATTCCTGTCGCTGCCTCTGAGGCCCTAACTGTCTCTACATAATAAGTTCTTATGAGGTTTGCTTGAGCAAATATTTATAAAACACTTAGAACAGTGGCTGGCACAGACTGGAGGTCATATAAGTATTTGTGAAGTAAACATGAACCTCAGTTCTTCACAATCATTCTTAGGCCACCCCCTCCCCTGTGCATGTCTCACCCACACTGTGCCCAGTTTCTAAGTAAAAGCAGGGTCGTCAGTGCCCAGGACAACTGTGGGACTCCCTGGTCCTGAGCCTGAATCCTGGCTCTGCCCCCTCCTAGCTATGTGGCCTGAGGCCAAGTCACTGGCCTCTGTGAGCCTCAAGTCTCTCATCTGTAAAATGGGGAAGAAAACATCTGGGCCGGGAGCGGTGGCTCACACCTGTAATCCCAGCACTTTGGAAGGCCGAGGTGGGTGGATCACCTGAGGTCAGGAGTTCGAGACCAGCCTGGCCAACATGGTGAAACCCCATCTCTACCAAAAACACGAAAAATAGCTGGGCATGGTAGCACACTCCTGTAATCCCAACTACTCAGGAGGCTGAGGCAGGAGAATCCCTTGAATCTGGCAGGCGGAGGTTGCAGTGAGCCGAGATCGTGCCACTGCACTCCAGCCTGTTGATAGAGTGAGATCCTGTCTAAAATAAATAAACAAATAAAAATATAAATGCAAAAGAAAAAGAAAAAGAAAACAACATCTGGCCGGGCACAGTGGCTCACACCTGTAATCCCAGCACTCTGGGAGGCTAAGGTGGGTGGATCGCTTGAGATCAGGAGTTCAAGACCTGCCTAGCCAACATGGTGAAACCCCATCTCTAAAAATTAGCCAGGTGTGGTGGCGCACGCCTGTAGTCCCAGGGCAGGGCTAGGGCAGGCACATGGACCGGGTGCTCGGCGGCCGCACCTACCGCACACTGCTGCAGCTCACCCGGATGTACCCCGGCCTGCAGGTGTACACCTTCACTGAGCGCATGAGGGCCTCCTGTGACCAGATCTTCCAGGACAAGATGGGCAAGAACCGGTGAGCTATTCGGGAGGCTGAAGCATGAGAATCACTTGAACCCGAGACGTGGAGGTTGCAGTGAGCTGAGGTTGCAGTGAGCTGAGATCGCATTACTGCACTCCAGCCTGGGTGACAGAGTGAGACTCTCTCTCTCAAACAAACAAACAAACAAACAAACAAAAAATAATTTCTTGGCCGGGCACGGTGGCTCACGCCTGTAATCCCAGCACTTTGAAAGGCCAAAGCAGGCAGATCACCTGAGGTTGGGAGTTCGAGACCAGCCTGACCAACATGAAGAAACCCCATCTCTACTAAAAATACAAAATTAGCCAGGTGTGGTGGCGCATGCCTGTAATCCCAGCTACTCGGGAGGTTAAGGCAGGAAAATCACTTGAACCCGGGAGGCGGAGGTTGCAGTGAGCCGAGATCGTGCCATTGGACTCCAGCCTGGGCAACAAGAGCACAACTCCATCTCAAAAAAAAAAAAAAAAAAATTCCTCTTAGAACCTAGGGCTCAGAGCCGAGATCGCACCACTGCACTCCAGCCTGGGCAACAGAACAAGACTCCGTCTCAAAAAAAAAAAAGAAAAAGAAAAAAAAAAAGAACCTAGGGCTCAGAGAGGTGACATGATTGGCCAGGATCACATGGCTGGTGAGCAGAGGGGCCAAGTTCAAGGTCCAGTTTGGGACAAGCCCAGCTGTCACTACCCACCCCAGATGCATTGCCTGGCCCACTTACCTTCCCATCCGGCACACTGCTATATCCACTGAAGTGCAAGGGGCCTGGCACGGTGGGCCTGGAGTCTGTGGAGAAGTGGTGGTCCAGGCAGGTGGCCAGGCAGAGGGGCAGGCCGGCCCAGCAGCACAGGAGGAAGTAGATGGCAGAGAAGACCACAGAGCACAGGATGATGAGCACGAGCCGACCCTGAGGGAGACAGTGGCCATGGGCGGGTGTATGTGGGGAGGGGCTCCCAGAGGCCCCTTCAGCGCTGCACCTGGCCTCCTGGGTCTAGAGCAGCTCCTAGAACAGCAGCAGAATCCGGTCTCCACCCATTGGGCCTTACCCAGGGATGCCAAGTTCTGGGCACATAAGGCCCTGGAGATACCACTGTCATCATCCCCACCTTCTAGATAAGGAAAGCAATTCGGGGTGAAGTGAGTAGTACAAGGCTATATAGCAAAGAAGCACCACAGTGGGGCCTTAAATACAGGCTGGAAAGCCCATATTCCTAACTGGAGGCTGGGGTGTACTGTGTGAGCTGTGGCTCTCCATCCCTCTGGGCCTGTTTCCTCCTCTACAAACCGGAGACTGATAACGTCTACCGTGTGAACTTACGGGAGGGGCAGTGAAAGCGTTCTGTATACTGCAAAGTGCTGTGCACATGACAACGGGAAAGTGGTGCCTCAGAAGGGTCACCAGCCCCTTCAGCCTAGGACCAGGGCTGCCTAGTGTGGCCCTGCCTCCGCCCCACCCCCAGCTGACTCAGTGGCCGTCTGATGATCAGCAGGCCAGGTGGCACAAGGAGATTGGAGCAAATGTCATTTAGGAAATGGCTTTAATAATTGAAAAGCTGGGCCGGGCGCGGTGGCTCAAGCCTGTAATCCCAGCACTTTGGGGGGCCGAGACGGGCGGATCACGAGGTCAGGAGATCGAGGACATCCTGGCTGACACGGTGAAACCCCGTCTCTACTAAAAAATACAAAAAAACTAGCCGGGCGAGGTGGCGGGCGCCTGTAGTCCCAGCTACTCGGGAGGCTGAGGCAGGAGAATGGCATGAACCCGGGAGGCGGAGCTTGCAGTGAGCCAAGATCATGCCACTGCACTCCAGCCTGGGCGGCAGAGCGAGACTCTGTCTCAAAAAAAAAAAAAAATAATAATAATAATAATTGAAAAGCTGGTGCCTGGAGGCTCCTGCCTCCAGAAACCACGTTCCAAAGGCCGTTGGAACCAGGAAGCTCTTCTAGCCATCCGGGCTAGGCCCAGCCTGGGGCTGCCCTCCTGGCAGACTTAGTGAATGCCTCCACCACCACCAAGCCTCCCAGGAGGGGAGGGGCTTGGTGGCAGCAGAACTGTAGGCTAGTCACTGAGTAGCAGTCCACCCTGGTCACCACCTGTGTCTCTCTGGGCTCCAGTTTTCTAGACTCGAGGCACAAGTCCCTAGGCCACCCTTCAGAAGCCACCGAGCCGTTGGCTGGTGCTCTCTGAAAATCAGAAGTGGGCAAGTCGCCCCCACCCCCCACCCCATCACCCTCACCCACCCCGGCGCATCCTGCCCGAGGCCCACCATTTTCTGCCCGCAAGCTACGTCGGCTTCTAAAAATAAGTCTTTTCTGTGTGGCCAGCTGTGCAGGGGAGGTAGTTCTGCCTGGCACCTGCTCCCCTGCCCATGAGGAACCAGAGACCTTGACTCAGGCAGTCGAGATGAACTGCCCCCCACATCCAGCTGTCTCTCTCCCACAACCCGGGGCTTCTGTGGTAAAGACAAGAGCGGCTGAACTGAACTTTCACACCCCCAGTCCCAGGTAGGCCTTGCCTGGTTAGCTCGTAGTGTTACCTCCGTTTTACAGGGATAGCAAGGTACTGACACCGCAGAAGGGATGCCACCCGCCTGGGGCCACACAGAGGGCTGGACTTTGAGGCCATTCTGCCCTTCTCTGCTCGGCAGCAGGGAGGTCAGAAGTGGCAGTGGGTCCTGGGGTGGAGAGGCTGCTGAGCTGCTCCGCCGGTCGGGGTCTCTGCGTTCCCTGGAAGTCCTCCTTCTTCCACCACTTACCGGAGCCTTCATGCTGTCGCTGTCCCTCGGTAGTCTAGGGGCTGCTGTCTCCAGGGCTGGGGCTGGGAAGGGGTGGGAGCCGGGCACCTGCCAAGACCCAGAAACTCAGAGCCGGGAGGGGTAAGGCAGATGAGGTTCTAGGCTATCGGGGAAACTGAGGCAGGGGAGGGTACAGGCCGGGGTGAAAGCACATAGCGCCCGGGAATCCAACCCCTTGACGTCTCCAAACACCGGAAGGCAATGTCCCCATCCTAAAGGAGCAGGACTCAGCGACCTTTGCGAGACCTCCTGCCAACCCAAGAGGCAGCCAGGGGGCACCCCCAGCTCAAGGTCACCAATCGGGTCTGGGGCAGAGAGAGCCCGAAGCCCGGAATTCCACCCCATCCATCCTACCTCTCTACCCGGGGGACGAATGGAGAGGCCGGGGGAGGGCAGGACGTGGGATTTTCACCGCCCTTCCAGATTCCACTGCCTCATCTCCCGGCCGGGTGCTAACCGGGCGTGGAGGCTGGGGTTCGCAGGAGGCTCGCGATCCGCTGCTCGGAGCTCCATGGCCCCCGGGCCGGGCCGACCGGACTGGAAGCTGATCCGGGCGGCCAGAGGCAGGGGGCGGGGCCGGGGCCGGCGAGGACGGGCGGAGACTCGCGCGCCTGGGGCGGGGCCTGCGCGCCGCAGGCGGATCTTAAGAGCGCAGCCTGCGCGACCTGGGGAGGGCTCTGCGCGGCCGGGACGGGGCGGGACGTGAATGGCTGGCGGCGAGGCCTCCAGCTAGGGGCGGGGCCTCAGGACCGGGGGCGGGGCTTCGGAGCCGGGGCGGAGTCTGAGTACCAGCATCTGCCTTTTCTGTCCTCCGCATTTCCAGCAGGCTCCTGCCTGGGCGAGGCTGTCGGGCCGCAGGGGAAAGAGACCTAGAGTGTGTCGGGGGCCACCGGGCAGTGGCGGCCTGGTTGTCCGGACTTGAATGTCTCCATTTCTGAAATGGTGGTTGGGCAGGGAAATTAAGCGGGGCTTCGGGTCAGGCAGTCCGCGTTTCAACTGGTAGGGTTGCTGGATTTATCAAGTAAGATACAGAATGCCCAGTGACACTGGAAATTCAGACAAACAACGAATACATAAATTATTTTCGGCCGGGCGCGGTGGCTCAAGCCTGTAATCCCAGCACTTTGGGAGGCCGAGACGGGCGGATCACGAGGTCAGGAGATCGAGACCATCCTGGCTAACACGGTGAAACCCCGTCTCTACTAAAAAATACAAAAAACTAGCCGGGCGAAGTGGCAGGCGCCTGTGGTCCCAGCTACTCGGGAGGCTGAGGCAGGAGAATGGCGTGAACCCGGGAGGCGGAGCTTGCAGTGAGCTGAGATCCAGCCACCGCACTCCAGCCTGGGCGACAGAGCCAGACTCAGTCTCAAAAAAAAAAAAAAAATTATTTTCAATATGATTATTTTATTATGATTATGTCAGTGTGACATTCACCTGAGCCTGTTTTTCTCCTCTGAGACCCACGTGCAGAAGCAGCTCCTGTCACAGCCAAGATTCGAACCCAGGCAGTTTCACTCCAGACCCGGGGCTGTGACCACCTACTCTTACCTCTCAAAGGCTCCCTCGCTGGAATGTCCTCCAAATCCAAGTCAAGTTAGCCCAGGCCCCGGGCAGATGCCGCAGTGTGTCCTATTGGGGTCCCTTGGGATCTCAGAGGCAACTGCCTTCAGGCGCCAGGCTGGTGGCAGAAAGCACTGGGACGGTAGCAGGGGTGGGCCTATGGGGAAGTGAGAGGGCACACTTCCTGTCTAAGTTTTTTTTTTTTTTTTTTTAAGACAGAGTCTCTGTTGCCCAGGCTGGAGTACAGTGGCACCGTCTTGGCTCATTGCAACCTCCGCCTCTCGGGTTCAAGCAATTTCCAGCTAACTTTTGTATTTTTAGTAGAGACAGGGTTTCACCATGTTGGCCAGGCTGGTATCGAACTCCTGACCTCAAGTGACCTGCCTGCCTCAGCCTCCCAAAGTGCTAGGACTACAGGCGTAAGCCACCACGCCCGGCCCTTGTTCATGATTTTTTTTTTTTTTTTTGCAAAATATTGCATTGGCCAGAAAGATCATCTCCCCATCCCCGCCACACCCACCTCCTCTGCAGGGTGCTGGCCTGGGAACCAGCTTGGGCTCCTTCCCTGGTCTCCATTTCAAACTCCTTTTTCCTTTTTCTCAGAGGCTCAGGCCTGGGCTGGATGCCAGGGTATCTGTCCCCAGCTCAGCAACCTTCCCAGTCTACCCTGCTCTAGATTCAAAGCCATATCACCCCTGGGCCTGGTGCTGTAGGACTCAGTGCCTGTCCAGGGGCTGGAAGGAGGGCTGCTGTAGTGGCCCTGCCCCCCAGGGGCCTCCTTTGAGGACAAACTCTCCTGTCTCTGCCACTCCAGCGTGGACACACGTGGGGAGTAGTGGTTCACCCTCAGTCACCATGGCTCCTCACTCACACAAGGCAGTGTGTCCCCAGAGCCAGAGCCCTTCCTTCTCAGTCCTCATTCTTCAAGTTTCTTTGCTCATAGGCCCAACCCTGAGGGCACAATGGTGAGAATTTCCCTATGGATTCACACACTGCCCACAATGGCTGGTGAGATGATGATTCCTTCCCCAGAGAGGCAACGCCACCCTTGCTAGGGCCACATGGAGACAGCAGCATGCCCAAATGTCCGGGCTCCCAGGGGAGGTGAGGATCATAAGACTACAGTGGAACTGTGACCGGGAAGTCCCACAGCCCCAGAGAAACATCTTCACTTTGCTTTTGGCAAAAACCTACTCTGCTTACCACAACCTACAGGATCCTACATGGGGTGAACTCCTTCAGTCAGCCTCCACCGACCCTGGCCACCCTCCGACCGCCAATCATACTGAAGCCATTCCTACTGCAGGACCTTTGGACTCACTGTGTCCTCTGCTGGACGGCGCTAGTCATAGTGTGGCTCCTCTTGTCATTCAGCTGAAGCATCACCTCCTCTGAAAAGCCCTTGCCAGCCACCCAGCCGACACTGCACCCCCATCCCTCTTGCCTCACCCCAGCTCAGTTTTTCATAGTGGTTGTCACACTCTGAAATTGCTCTGTGTATTAACTGGTTGCCTTGTTTATGGTCCACCTGCCCCACAGACTCTAAGCTCCATGTGGGCCAGGGCACCTCCACACCTGCACAGTGCCCAGCACACACTAGGTGCTAGGTCACGTCTATCAATGCATGAGTTAGGAGAGCCTGGGTCCCATGAGTTCTTGAACAAATCACTTTCCTCTCCAGCCTGAGGTCCCGGCTAGGCTCATGGCCAGAGACCCAAAGGTGGAGAGGGGCTGAGTCATCCTTATGTGTGACAGCAGGACTCTGTGGCACTGACTCAGCCCTGTGGGATCCAGACGGGTGGAAATGTGGAGTCAGACTCTAGTTCCTGTTGCAATTCCCTGCCACCTCTGAGTTTCCCTGGCCCATCACCTCCTGAGTGATGGGCATGACACACTCTATGTCACAACTTCCTGCTAAAGCAAGAACGAGAAATTTCCACTCAGCTCATGCCAGCACAGAGAGGTTGAGAAATCAGGCAAGGTCACCCAGCCAACTAGGAGTGATATCAATATTTAAAGTACATATATTCTGGTGAAGTGCAGTGGCTCATGCCTGTGGGCCCAACACTTTGGGAGGATCAAATTGGGCGAATTGCTGGAGCCCAGGAGTTCAAGATCAGACTGGGCAATATGGCGAGACCTTGTCTCTGCAGAATAAAATAAAAGTAGCCAGGTGTGATGGCACATGCCTGTAGTCCCAGCTACTTGGGAGGCTGAGGTGGGAGGATCACTTGAGCCCAGGAGGTTGAGGCTGCAGTGAGCTGTAATCCATGCCACTGCACTCAAGCATAGGTGACAGAGGGAGACCCTGTCTCCAAAAAACCCAAAAACCAAATATTCCAGGAACCCTGCAGCCAGAGCTCTCTCTTTCCTCCCGCTTCCCCCTCAGCCATCTTTCTTTTTTTGTTGTTGTTTTGTTTGAGACACAGTCTTGTGTGTTGCCCAGGCTGGAGTGCAGTGGTGCCATCTCGGCTCACGGCAACCTCTGCCTCCTGGGTTCAAGGAATTCTTCTGCCTCAGCCTCCAAAGAAGCTGGGACTACAGGTGCCCGCCACCACACCTGGCTAATGTTTGTATTTTTAGTAGAGACGAGGTTTCACCATGTTGGCCAGGCTGGTTTCAAACTCCTGACCTCAAGTGATCCATCCACCTTAGCCTCCCAAAGTGCTGGGATTACAGGCATGAGCCACCATGCCTCGCCCCTCAGCCATCTTTCTTTGGTGGGATCTGATGGGTCAGTGGAGTGGCAGTGTGCAATGCAACTGAATGGCTTCCCCGAGGTGCTGCACTGTCCAATCCTGGGGGTCCACTCTTGGCCCACGTGGCCTCCTCCCACTCGGAAATGTTTTCCTTCTCTCACCCCAGGCCCTTGCTGTGCTGTTAACTTGGGACCCTCCTAGGGACGTGTCAGACTCTTCTCTGGTCTCAGTGGAGACGTTAAAGCCCTTCCCCCAACACTATCCATCAAATGATCGGGTAGGGGTCCCTTCCCCCAGACTGTGAGTTCCGCGAATTCCATGAAGGCAGAATCTGTGCCACTTGCTTCATCCCCAGGTCCCCATTACCCAGCAGAGGGCCTGTCACATGGCAGGTGCTCAGCAAATATTTAATGAGTTAATGAGGTCTGTTTCCATTCTTTCGTTTTACAGATTAGACCAGCGAGGCACAGAGAGGTTTAGCACCTTGCCCCAGTCACACAGCCAGGCCCTGGGGCAGCTCTGGAGGAAAGGCCCGCTTGGGCTTGGGCATGGTCAGATTGAACTGGGGTCAGAGGCCAGGCTGGAGTTTCCTGGAGGAAGGAGAAGGAGTGATCAGGGGCCATGCAGGCTCCCGGTGATGTCTGTGCAGCCAAGACCTTGGTCTGACCATGGACCCTTGCCCCCATTTCACTGATGAGAAAAGTGTCTTTCAGGGGAGGGCAGAGCTCACTTCAGATCAATAGTAGATGCCGTTCAGAATGCCTCCCAGAGCTCCAGGCAGGCCCCCAGGACCCCAGCTTCCCCCACCTGCATCCCTAGAGTATCGGGCCAGGAGCAGGGGATCGGGAGGCCTGGGTACTCGGGGCTGACCTTGCCACTTACCGGTGCATAAGCCCCTTAAAGTCTCTGGGCCTCAGTTTCCCCATCTGGACGACAAGAGGGCTGCAGCCTTCAGCCTCCCCCCTTGCCCAGATCATGAGGACCAAGCTGCAGGAGCTGGTGGTTAAGAATACAGGCTCCGGAATCCAAAAGTCATGGTTGAGTCCTGGTTCCAGCATTTATTGCTGAATGATCTTGGTCAGTCCCTTCACCCCCTGAGCCTCCATTTCATGGTCTGTAAAAAGAGAATAATAGCATTTTTTTTAAGGACTAAATGAGCTAAAGTAGGGGAATCCTTGGCATGACGCTGGGCACGGCACCACCGTCAAACGGGGCTGCGCGGTTACGGTATTAGTTAGGGGATGCTGCCCTCTGGCGACCATCAGGAGGAAGCGCAGGCGAGATGTTGGGGCCCAAGGGAACCGGTGTTCCTGGCGTGAGCCCACCATCCAGATCCGGAAAGTGGGTCCGGGCGCCCGTCACTCTGTGTGCTCCTCCACCCACTGGCAGAGGCGACGGGCGTAGCGAGCCGGGCTGACAGTGGAGAAGGTCCGGCCCGGGTAGCGCAGTGTCTTCCACAGGTGCTCCAGTCGCTTGCGGAGCCCGTAGACCGTGGCGAGATCCACGACGCCCAGGAAATAGCGCTGCTCGGGCCCGTCCAGGATGTGTAGGGCGTTGGGGGCGTCGGGCAGCAGCCGGCGGTTTTGGACCCCCGACTCTTCCGGGCTCTGTGCCCCTTGCACAGACCTGGGGGCCGACAGGAGGATGAAGCTGCCACCTCCTCCAGGAAGCCCCAGCCAGTTGGCTCTGCAAGCCTGGCCAGGCTGCCCACCCCTCCACCAGCTCATTCCCACACCTCCTGTGTGCCTAGGTTTGTGAAGTCAGGTAGATGAGAAAAGTCAAAGTGTTGGGCTAGAGCTGCACTGTTCAGTACTTAGAAATTGGCCATAGGTGGCCACTGAGCCTTGAAATGTGGTGCCACATGACTTCAAGTAAGTCTATTTCCTAAATTTCTGTTTGGAGTCATGCAACCCTAGAAGTCTCAGGGTCGCCGAGCAGAAGTTTTGTGAACAAAATCCAGCAACCCCAGTTTGCAGAAGGCGCGTGTATGATTTTGCCTCAAAATATATTCCATACCAGAAGGTACCTTTGGCGGGGCGCCCAGTCCCAGCAGAAGCAGGTTCAGTTCCCTAACTTTGTCCTCAGGCATCGCTGAGGGGCTTTAATCCTGTCCTGTCTGGGTCTAGGGGTAAATATACCAATGAGAAAAAAAGCCCTGCCCGCGCTAGCCAATCAGAACTCAGTGGTCCGAGAGTCTCAGCAGAATGCTCGTACCCTGTGGGCTACCTGGATGACGGGGAGATGCGGGATGGGGAAGTTCTGAGTAGGGGCTGGGAACTGGGTGGGGGTGGGGCTGGGACAGCCAACATAAAAATATTTCAATGTCACAGCAATTCCATGCAAACCAGGAATCACTGACTGAATGACAGCGGTGGCCTAAGCACCAGCTAGGGGGAGAAGGCAAGGGAGAAGCTGACCTCGCTTGGATGCGCAGATGTGGGAGGCTCTGTGCCCCATGGCAGGCTTGCCACCATCCGGTCAGGACATGTCCAGCCTAGCCACAGACTGCTTGAGGAGCCATGACTCCAAATTCTACCCAAGCCTCACCCATCCCAAGTTCTTCCTCCGAGGGGAAGGGACAAGGCACGGGATGAGAGGGGTGGCGGCTGGATGAGCGGACCTCCTCCTTCACTCCCCTTGTCCACCCACTGGATCAGTGGAGTGCCTGTCTTAGCCCCTATGTAATTCTGTTCGATCTCAGGAGTGGGTCTGAGGGAACAGAAATGGAAGTAGCTGGTCAAGTACTAACATGAGTCCTCGGAAGTCATTCTGCAACCTCATGTCCCCTTCCCGAGCCTCAGTTCTCACATTTCTCAAACGGGGATGGGTCTACCCTCCCAGTGAGGCTCCCGGTCAGCATGAAGGAGTGACAGTTACCACTACTGAGATGAGGATGGGAAGACGGTGCCAACGATGACGACCTCAGGGTCCTGGAAGTAGAATGACCAGCTTAAAGGGCAAGGACCCTTTAAAGCAAAAATTAGGCTGGGTGCGGTGGCTCATGCCTGTCATCCCAACACTTTGGGAGGCTGAGACAGATGAATCTCTTGAGTTCAGGAGTTCAAGACCAGCCTGGTCAACATGGCAAAACCCCTTCTCCACTAAAAATACAAAAATTGGCCGGGTGCTGTGGCTCACACCTGTAATCCCAGCACTCTGGGAGGCAGAGGCAGGTGGATCACCTGAGGTCAGGAGTTCAAGACCAGCATGGACAACTTGGTGAAACCCCATCTCTAATACAAATACAAAAATTAGCCAGGCATGCTGGTGCGTGCCTGTAATCCCAGCTACTCAGGAGGTTGAGGGAGGGAGAACTGCTTGAACCCGGGAGGCAGAGGTTGCAGTGAGCCAAGATTGTGCCACTGCACTCCACTGCACTCCAGTCTTACTCTGGGCAACAGAGTAAGACTCCATCTCAAAAAAAAAAAAAAAAATTAGCCAGGCATGGTGGCGGGTGTCTGTAATCCCAGACTCAGGAGGCTGAGGAAGGAGAATCACTTGAATCCATGAGGCAGAGGTTACAGTGAGCCAAGAGGGCACCACTGCACTCCAGCCTGGGTGACAGATCAAAACTCCGTCTCAAAAAAAAAAAAGCAAAAATTTAAAAAATTAAAAATAGGTCTTTTTAAAAAAAAATTTTTTTAAATTTAAAAATAGGTCTTTTTCTCTGCTCTGAAACCTTCAATGGTTCCACAGCCCCATTGGAAAATGGGCAGATTCTTCAAATAATCACCAAAGCTCTTCTCCAAGTGGACTTCATTTGTTCTGTCCCCTGCTGCAGTCCACCTGTGCCCCTCCTGCCCTACCAGCTAGGCTTCTCCAGCCCTCCCCTCTACGCACACACGCACGCGCACACACATGCACGCATGCGCACACACACCCATGCAAGCACGCACACGCACGCACACATACATATGCACACATGCGCGCGCACACACACATGCACATACACACACACAAACTCTGCACTTTCCAGCCTTCATGTCTTTGGCTGCACTGCTCCCGGCAGAGGGAAGGCACTCCCACGCCCCCATGTCTGTCTTTCCTTTACTCTCACCACCTCAATCTCGCTGTTGCCCCTGTGGGGGGCTCACCTGCCCGTACGGAAGATGAGGCTGCTGCCCAGGCCCCTCTCATCCTCGTGGAGACATTGGAAGGCCATCAGGAGGCTGTAATCCAGCACGTTGAGCTCCCGGAGGAAGGTGGTGTCCAGTTCCATCTGGCGGAGGAACCAGTTCCGCTGGGGCCCTACCGGAGCATCAGTGCCCCAACCTGAGCGCTCATCATGTGCCAGCCACGGTGCTCCACACAGTCTGCCCCGTGACAGCACGTGGCATTACTGTCCCCATCTCACAAATAAAGAAACTCATCTGCAATTTGCCTTGGTCACCTAGCTAGGAAGTCATGGAGCCTGAATTTGAACTCTGCTCTGCCTGATTCCAGAATCTGGACTCTTATTTTTATTTTATTTTTTGAGACGGAGTCTTGCTCTGTTGCACAGGCTGGAGTGCAGTGGTGCCATCTCAGCTCACTGCAACCTCTGCCTCCTGGATTCAAGCGATTCTCCTGCCTCAGCCTCCTGAATAGCTGGGATTACAGGCATGTGCCACCATGCCCCGCTAATTTTTGTGTTTTTAGTAGAGATGGGGTTTCAGCATCTTGGCCAGGCTGGTCTTGAACTACTGACCTCGTGATCCACCTATCTTGGCCTCCCAAAGTGCTGGGATTAGAGCAGAAACTGGGCTCTTAATGACTCAGGCAGAGGGCAGCAGGGACACCCTTCTAAACTTCACCCTGAATGAAGGAGGGGCAGGCAGTGACCACTCCCGTGACTCACCCAGCTTGATGGTCTTGCCCTGAAAGTTGAGGTCCTTCAGCACCAGAACAATGGGGCTGCCCTCAGGGGCGGGATCCACCCAGCGGCTCACCTCGCAGCCTTTGATGTCATACCTGAGTGAGGTGACAGAATTCAGCTTATATAGATTTGAGACACACAGAGAATCTCACAAGAGCTTCCAGTGACTACTTATGTGCACTGAACTATTACATAGATCATCCCCAGTCCTCAGCACAACCCTGGCTGTTCATTCTTCCTTCCTTCCTTCCTTTTTTTTTTTTTTTTTTTTTTTTGAGACGGAGTCTCGCTCTGTCGCCCAGGCTGGAGTGCAGTGGCCGGATCTCAGCTCACTGCAAGCTCCGCCTCCCGAGTTCACGCCATTCTCCTGCCTCAGCCTCCCGAGTAGCTGGGACTACAGGCGCCCGCCACCTCGCCCGGCTAGTTTTTTCTATTTTTTTTAGTAGAGACGGGGTTTCACCGTGTTAGCCAGGATGGTCTCGATCTCCCGACCTCGTGATCCGCCCGTCTCGGCCTCCCAAAGTGCTGGGATTATAGGCTTGAGCCACCGCGCCCGGCCCCTTCCTTCCTTTCTTTCTTTTTCTTTCTTTCTTTTCTTTCTTCCTTCCTTCCTCTTTCTTTCTCTTCCTTCCTCTTTTTCTTTTTTCTTTCTTTCTTTCTCTATCTTCCTTCTTTCTCTTTCTTTCTCTCTTTCTTTCTCTTCCTTCCTTCCTTTCTTTCTCTCTTTCTCTTCCTTCCTCTTTTTTCTTTCTTTCTTTCTTTTTCTTTCTCTCCCTCTTTCTCTTTCTTTCTTTCTCTCTCTTTATCTTCCTTCTTCTTTCTTTTTTCTTTCTTTCTCTCGCTTTCTTTCTCTTCCTTCCTTCCTCTTTCTTTTTTCTTTCTTTCTTTCTCTCTTTCTCTTTCTCTCTGTTTCTCTCTTTCTCTCTCTCTTTCTTTCTCTCTCTTTATCTTCCTTCCTTCTTCTTTCTTTCTTTCTCTCTCTCTTTCTCTTTCTTTCTCTTCCTCTTTCTTTCTTTTTCTCTCTCTTTCTTTCTCTCTCTTTCTCTTTCTTTCTCTCTCTTTCTTTCTTTCTCTTCCTTCCTTTCTTTCTTCTTTCTTTCTCTCTTTCTCTCTCTTTCTCTCTTTCTTTCTTTTCTTTCTTTCCCTTCTTTCCCTTCCTTCCTTCCTTTTTTTTTTTTTTGAGATGGAATCTCACCTGCTTCTTTCTTTTCTTAGAGAAGGTCTTACTCTGTCACCCAGGCTGGAGCGCAGTGAAACAAAAACGACTCACTAAAGCCTCGACCACCTGGGCTCAAGCAATCCTCCCACCTTAACCTCCCAAGTGTCTGGGACTACAGGCACGTGCCACCACACTCAGCTAATTTTTTCGTTTTTTTGTAGAGGCAGGGTCTCACTATATTGCCCAGGGTGGTCTCCAACTCCTGGGTTCAAGTAATCCTCCTGCCTTGGCCTCCCAAAGTGCTGTGATTACAAGCGAGACCCACCATGCCCGGCCCTATAGCTGAACCCTGGTCTATTATTGTTTCTGAGTTAAAGATAAGAGCAGAGCAGGCATTCACACTCAGGCCACTGGAGGCCCAGCCCAGGCTTGAGCCCTGCCTGTGCCTGCCTCTGGACACCTTGTTACCCTTGAAGGTGTCCCAGACACAGGGATCCAACCCCAGGCGGAGGCACCAGGAGGGCCTGGGGGCAGCCAATGGCGCGGGGGGGGGGGGGACCGGGAACCTGTGGGCAGAGCCAGCGCTGGAGGGCACAGGGGGCTAACCCGTGCAGTCAGAGGCTGGGTCTGAGTCGCTGCTCCCCACATGTTAGCTGTGTGGCCTTCTCCTTCCTCGGTTTCTCATCTAGGAAGGAGGATAAGAGCTGCCCCTCAGCGTCCTTCTGGGAATTAAAAAGCATGAGAAGGGCCCAACACGGCGCCTAACGCACGCTGAGTGCTCCAGATATGCTGGGCGTAAGCGTCAGTGTCTCCGACCCACCAGATCTTGGTAACGCCCCTTCTCCTTCCTGGGCCTCAGTTTCACCTTCTGGCTAGTGAGTGTGGGTGCTTCAGGCGGTGAGTTTCGGCTGGGGTGGGGCACCAGACCTGCTTCGGCCACTCACCTCTCGGAGATGCGGCCGGCGGGGTAGAAGACGCTCTGCATGACGATGAAGTACGTCTGGAGGCCGGGACAGGGAGTGAGGGAGGCCGGCTGTCGCCCTCCAGCCGCCCGCTCCGCCCAGCCACCTCTCCTTGGCTTCACCCACCTTCTTTCCCCGGTCCACCCGCAGACTGTGCACTCCTGGAAGGGAAGAGGGCGCCGAATGAGGATCCCCAAACTCCACGACCCGGGATGCATCCGGCACCAGTCCTAGCGCCAGGCCACGCCTCCTTCTCAAGATCTGCGGCACCCGGACCCTTCCTTGTCTGGGGTCCGGATCCCAACTCGATCCCATTCCTAAACCCAACCCCAGTGGTGCCCCGCCCCCATGCATGTCCCCAACCCCGTGCCCTACAACCCCAAATCCGCCCATTTGGGCCCCGCCCACATACCCCGCCCTCCCCAGGTATATTGCCACCTAGGACCGGCCCCCACCGAGCCCCGCCCCCAGCCGCGTACCCAGCAACCGCGCCAGCAGCGAGTGCGGGTGCCGCTGCAGGTGCTGCACGTAGCGGGGCAGGTGGGCGAGCAGAGTCTGCACCTCTCGGCGCCCTTGGGTCTTCAGGAAGAAGCGCTGGTCGTGGCTGGGGGGCAAGAGAAAGAGGTCACTGCCCAGGCCTGACTGGAGCGGCTCTCACCCGGCCCCCTTCCCCGACCTGTGCACGTGGATCTCGCTACCAGATCTCGGCACCGCCCCTCTAGCCTTAGGCCCTCGCACTCCTCTCCTCTCTCATCTGTCCACCGTCCGGCCCTGACCCTCCCAGATCAGGGCCGCTCTGTTTCTCTCTTCAGGCGGCCTTCCCCGCCACTGGGAATTTTGCCCTCCCAGCCAGGGGTACCACTCCCACCCCTGCCGCAAGCTCACGACAGGAAGAAGCTGGCCTTGCTCTTGGAGGTGCTGAGGAACTGCAGGTAGGGGCCGCCGGGGCCCAGGGCAGCCTGATAGTCGTCCTCCGCCAGGCCCAGGGAGCGGCGCAGCCAGGCAAAGGCGGGGCCGGCCAGCGTGCCCAGCTCGAAGCCCTGCAGGGGAGGAAGAGCCTCCTCTGGAGTGTCTGCGTGGGCCCGGGTGTGTGCAGTTGGTCCTGGGACAGGAGGGTCAGGGTGACTACACCCTTTCTGCAAGGCCCAAGGCTCAGGGACTAGCCTTCAGTCCCACTGCACAGATGGGAAAACTGCAGAGGAGAGAGCAAGACCAGCACACATCCCTCCCCAGATGGGAGTCTGGGGCCTCCTACCTCATGAACCTGGGTTAGGACCTCCGAGAAATCGTCCTGGGAGGGTGGCCCCTGCAGGGAGAGGTAGAGGAGCTCAGGGAAACCCCTCAGTGCCCTGCTGCCTGCCCCAGGATCTCCAGATGTCCTGCACCTGGCCCCCCCCCATCTCCTCCAATTTGATTCCTTCAGCAAACTGGGAACGGAGTTGTTTCTGGGAGTGCCTGAGTTGGGCAGATGCGTTGCTCACCCTCCCAGGGCTGCCAGGGGGACAAGAGTGACCCACGGCAAGGCCTGAGTGTATTTCATCCATTCTGGGTCCCCAGCACCAGGCCATGAGTTCAAGCCATGCACGTTCTCAGACTCACAGGCTGGCCAAGTGAAGCCAGATTCCGTCCAGTACAAGGGGATGGCTCTGAAGCCAAGGGACCTGCCTGATGCACCCTGGGAGGGGAAAAATCAGAGAAGGCTTCCTGGGGTTGGGGACCTCTAAGCTGAAATCTAAAGGGTCGTGGAGAGAAGGAGCAGGGTACTCGCAGCAGTAGAAACAGCACTGGTGGCTGCCAGCAAGGGAAGGAGGGCCCAAGTGGCTGAAGCTAGTCAGGGAGGGATGGAGTGTGAACAAGGCTGGATGCAGCTGGATCCGGAGGTCATGCTGAGTACTGGGGAGCCATGGAAGCTTTTCAGCAGGTGATGAGGTCAGTTTTCGAGTTAGAGAACTCCCTCGTGTCTCTGCACTCTCCCTGGATCTCCAGGTCCCTGTGCCCGGATGTGGCCTATGGAATGTGGTTCCACTGCGCACACATGCACACACACGAACGCCACACACATGCTCACCCAGGCCTGCCCAGCTGCTGAGCTTGCAGTTGGGCCACCTTTCTGCTGAGCCAGCCCTGCCTCAGCCTGAGCTCCAGAGAGGATGGGCCAGGCCAGTAGGGTGGGGGTGGGTCCCTTTTCAACCATACACCCTGGCAGGGCTGGGAGGGCCTCAGAAACCAAGGAGTATAATCTCCTCCTATTATACAGATGGGGACACTGAGGCCCAGAGAGAGGCAGAGACCCACCTAGAGTTACACAGCAACCACCTGAGTCAGGGGGTTCCTCACACGCCCAACACACCCCAGACGTTCCAGCTCCCACATCACAATGTTCCTCCCTCTCTGCCTTCCTCCTCTTGATGTCCCTCTCTGATCCCCACACCTGCAGTTTTAGCCAGACAGGGCATCAGCCACGTCTTGCTATTGCTGGTGTGGACATTCGTGGGACAGATGGGCCACTCACCGTGGGTGGGTGGTCCATGGAGACCTGGGTGGCAGCCCACAGCCCTGCCTGCATCATGCACGTCATCCCATGCAGTTCATGCCCCGGGCTGATCTCAAACAGGCCCAGGCGAGACTGCTTATCTCGGAGGCGCCAGAGAAGCCCCCGGCGGCTGGAGGTGACTGCTCTGCATCCAGCCTCAGGGGAGGGGGCCAGGACCTGGTGGGAGGACACAAACAGCCTGTGGCAGCGTCACAGAGGAAAAAGATCAGGGTTCAAGTCCCACTTCCACTACTTGTGAGACTTCCCCTCATCTCTCTCTGCCTCAGTTTCTTCAGCTGTAAAACAGATGATGCTGGTACCCAAGAGGGGCCACACAGTGCCTGGCACGCAGTCAGCACCTGAGTAGAGCAATGGTTATGATTATCAGTAGATAGGGCGTAAGCTCTGCAGTCAAACCTGGCCTGAGACGGACCGTCTCTCACCAACCCTGTGACCTTAGGTAAGTCGCCTAACCTTTCTGTGCCTCATTTTTTCATCTGCAACGTGAAAACTCGAACAGCTTGTTTGTGGCAGGTATGAACTCTTGTTACTGTTGAGTTTGAGCTCCTTGCACGGGAGCCCTTGATAACGGGAGCTGTGATGCCGGTGATTCAGTCACAACTATTCCATTCGCCTATGCTGAGCGCCTCCAGGCCAGCACGGAGGGGCCAGCGCGATGCTGGTCATAGCCGCTGACCCACCAGTAGTGGGCATCCACTGTGTGCCCCGCACTGGATGAGAGCTTGACCTCCTAACAGCCTCCTGAAGGAGGAGCTTTAGCATCCTCTCCATTTTCCCGATGAGGAAACTGAGGAAGTGCTGAGAGATCTCCGCCAGGCCGCCCCTCGGCATACCTGGTGCCCCGTGTGGGGCGTGTCCTGGTCTTCGCCGGCTGCAGGGCCCCTCCCTGGCTTGGATGGGGGCGTGTCCGCGCCGCTCGCCGTGGGGAGGCCCGACCCCTGCCCACCAACCCTTCCCTCTCCTGTCCTCTCTCGGGTCCGCACCTACCTCGCGGGGCCCGGGGCTCGGCGCAGCCATCGCCCCCGCAGCAGCTTCCCGGGCTTTGGCCGCGTTCCCCGCCGCCCCGCTGCAGGAGTCAGGCCACGCCCCTGCCTCGCGGCCGACCAATCGAGTGGCGCCGACCGCGGCTGCATCCAATCTGCACGGGAGGCGCTGGCGATGGCCTGCGGGTCCCGCCCCCGCGGCTGCAGCATCCTTCAGACCTCGGTCCGGCTGGGGTGGGGCCGCCGGACGTTGGCTGGGGTCCCGCGAAGGGAGCACCCCCATTTTCCGCCCTGGGCTGGGGGACTCGGGTCGCTAGGGCCGCCTGGGGAGGCGAGTAACCTAAATCCTGGCCACCCACCCATTCTGGCGTGAAATTCCCTTTGCCTGTCTTTTGGGTGAAAACACTGAGTGATCTAGAGAAAGAAGTCACTACCTCTAGGTCACACAGGAAAGTCGGGACATCCATTCACTGAACACATAGATATTGAACACCCACTGTGGGCCAGCAGTGCTAGGCCCTGGGGATTTAGTGGTGAGCGAGAGGGAGGGGCTCAGCTGCCTGCGTGATCTTTAAAAGCATAATTCAGATGATGTCACTCTCGTGCTTAAAGCCTCCAGTGGCTCCCATGGCAATGGAACAAAACCCAAACCCCTCACCCTGACCTCAGGCCCATCTCAAACCACTCACCCTACACTTACCACCCAGCCGCCCAGACCCTCCTGTTCCTTACCCACCAAACTCTCCCATTGAGGCCTCTGCATTTGCTATTCCCTCTACTTGAAACTCTTGACCCCAGACTGCCACTCGCCTTGTTCTTTCCTCACCTTGCCAGATTCCAGCAGAGTGCTCCCTTCCCCCACTCCTGATCACATCACCTTTATTTTCTCCACCACCCTAACACTGTCAGAGACTGTCTTGTTTATTGTTTAGCACGTCTCCCCCTGGAGTGGGAATGCCATGAAAGCGGGGCCATGTCACTCCTGCTTCCTGGCTGAGTGCCTGGCACAAGCCTGTGCTGGATGAGTGTCTATGGGACCAAGGTGAGTAGGGTGTGCAAAGGGCCTTGGCGAGTCCAGGAAGTGAAAGGCTAGAGTGGCTGGAGTGAAGAAGGGAGAGCAGGCTGGGAGGCAGCGCCTTGTGGGGACCCAGAGAGGTATTGTGGGTATGAGTGTGAGTGTGAGGTGCCAAGGTGCGAGGGTTTTGTTTTGAGACAGAATCTCGCTCTGTTGCCCAGGCTGGAGTGCAATGGCACGATCTTGGCTCACTGCAACCTCTGCCTCCGGGTTCAAGCGATTCTCATGCCTCAGCCTCCCAAGTAGCTGGGATTACAGGCACCCGTCACCATGCCCAGCTAATTTTTTTTTTCTTTTTTTCTGAGACAGTCTTGCTCTGTCGCCCAGGCTGGAGTGCAGTGGTGCGGTCTTGGCTAACTGCAACCTCTGCCTCCCAGGTTCAAGCGATTCTTCTGCCTCAGCCTCCTGAGTAGCTGGGACTACAGCCACGTGCTACCATGCTGGGCTAATTTTTTTTTTTTTTTTTTTTTTTTTTAGACGGAGTCTCTCTCTGTTGCCAGGCTGGAGTGCAGTGGCACGATCGCGGCTCACTTCAACCTCCAACTTCCTGGTTCAAGTAATTCTCCTGCCTCAGCCTCCCGAGTAGCTAGGATTACAGGCATGCGCCACCACATCCAGCTAATTTTTGTATTTTTAGTAGAACCGGGGTTTCACCATGTTGGCCGGGATGGTATTGATCTCCTGACCTTGTGATCCACCCGCCTCAGCCTCCCAAAGTGCTGGGATTACAGGCGTGAGACACCATGCCCAGCCATTTTTGTATTTTTAGTAGAACCGGGGTTTCACCATGTTGGCCAGGATGGTATTGATCTCCTGACCTTGTGATCCACCTGCCTTGGCCTCCCAAAGTGCTGGGATTACAGGCATGAGCCACCGTGCCTGGTCAAGGTGCACATTTTTGAAGGGCACTGGTTGTCATGCATAGTTGGACTGGTGGGGCCAGAGTGGGCGGAAGTGGTGAGGAAGCCATCTGTGACTTAGGGCAGAGGATGGTGGCTTTGCATCAGGAAGGTGGCTAGAGGCCAGGAGAAAAGGGGAGGATTGATAAAGCTTGGGGTCCTGTGGATGGGGGCATGAGGAAAAAAGCCAGGTTAAGGACATGGGACACCAGTCACGAGAGGGGGCAAGGCATGAGGAGGAGAGCCAGATCTGGGTGAAGTATGAGAATTCAGCTCATGAGAGAATGCATTTGAGGTTCCCACCATGGCATCCGATGAGGATGTCAGGTGGGCAGCTGGGCCTTGTGCAGCGCATCGGGCCAGAGGTGAGCCTGGCGAGAGTGAGAAGGCTTGTGACACATCCCTGAGGAGCCCAGCATGGCGTCACAGAAGACAGCATGAGTGAGACATCAAATAGCAGAATGGTCATCACAGTCGGGCATGGTGGCTCATGCCTGTAATCCCAGCACTTTGGGAGGCTGAGGCAGGCAGATCACCTGAGGTCAGGAGTTTGAAACCAGCCTGGTCAATAAGGCAAAACTCCATCTCTACTAAAAATACAAAAAAATTTGCCGGGCGTGGTGGCGGGTGCCTGTAATCCCAGCTACTAGGGAGACTGAGGCAGGAGGATCACTTGAACCCAGGAGGCAGAGGTTGCAGTGAGCCAAGATCGTACCACTGCACTCCAGCACGGGCAGCAGAGAGAGACTCTGTCTCAAACAAACAAACAAACAAAAAGAATGATCATCACAGACATCAAGAAAGTGGCTGACAGCGGATCAGGGGATGTCATAGGCCAAATGCAGCTGAGAGTCAAGCAGACATCCTTTGGATTTAAAGAGTGGACATCAACTGGGCATGGTGGCTTATGCCTGTAATCCCAGCACTTTGCGGGGCCAAGGCAGGCGGATAGCCTGAGGTCAAGAGTTCAAGACCAGCCTGACCAACATGGAGAAACCCAGTCTCTACAAAAAATACAAAATTAGCCGGTGTGGTGGCACATGCCTGTAATCCCAGCTACTTGGGAAGCTGAGACAGGATAATCACTTGAACTCGGGAGGTAGAGGTTGCAGTGAGCCGAGATCATGCCATTGCACTCCAGCCTGGGCAACAAGAGCGAAACTTCGTCACAAAAAAAAAATTACAAAAAAAAAAAAAAAAAATAGAGTGGACACTGCTGGTGGCCTCAGTGGCTGGAGCCTTCCTGGAGAGATGGGGACAGACGCTGAGTGTGGCAGGAGGTGAGGAAATGCAGGAGGCAGATGTGGACCCCCTTTGGGGAAGCTTGGTGGTGAAATGGACAGAGGGAGACACTTAGTGGGAACTACTGGGTTGACAGAGGGCCTATAAGTGGGATCCCAGAGCACACTTAGGAAACAGTGGGAGAATCCTGCGGAGATTTTTCTCGCAACGGGGCGGGGGGGGGGGCATCTGTGACCTCAGGCTCCCACTATAGTAGTTGGAGGTTGGTGGATTAGGATCCAGAACCCAAGTAGGCAGCTCTGCCTGGACTGGAGGACAGAGTATGGAGCAGGTGGGGACAGGGCAGGTGTCTGCAGTTGGCCTCTTTTTTCTCTGTGATGAGGAAGATACCTCTGCCAACTGGAAGAAGAGTGAGGGTCCCGGGTTTGAGGAATGGGGGTTTATACCAGGTGCGGTGGCAAATGGGAGAGCCAGCTGCCCAGGTGCGGTGGGACTGCTGGAAGGCTGGGGGCTGGGCCAGTCCAGCCAACCTGAACACACAGCAGCCTTCGCTGCTCAGGGCCACGTTAAGTTGGGCTGTGGGGCTTTTAGGGGAGTGGCCCAAGGGTCCCTAAAGTAATAAATCCAACCTGCCCAAGCTGGCACAGAGGAGGCATGGCACAGGGGTGCCAGGGCCTTCAATGACTCCCAGCTGTGAGCTCCATTGGGTAGGTAGCACATCTCTCCCAGTCCCTGCTCTATCCCCAGCGCACAGGGTCAGGGCAGAAGGCCCCTGAGTCACCCCCATTGTACAGGATCTCCTGACCCAAGACCACTCCCAGCGCGCTCCAGCCCCGACCCTGGGTAAACACAGCACAGAGACAAACACATTATCAGTGTTTATTGGTCAGCTCTCCCAAACAGGCCAGCCCTGGGGCTTTGGGGCTGGGCCTCCATGAGGAGCGGTGGGTCAGCAGCCAATATGCCCTGAGGCCCAGGGCTGGTCCTGGGGTCTGTCAGTCCTTCCCCAGGCGTTCCAGGTCCAGAAGGCTTTGTGGGGTCTTGGGCTGTGTCAGGCTAAGGAAAGGTGCCTTGCTGGAGGAGCAGGACTTGTGGAGAGAGGTCAGAGAGGTCACACATGCGGCCTTAGAACCCGCTAAGTCCAATGTCAGCATGTGACAGGAGGGGAAGTGAGGCAACATGGCAGAACCCGGGGGAAAAGATGGCAGGGAGTCTGAGAGTGAGGTTGGGAGACCAGCATCTTTTAGGCCTTGAGCAAGAAGGGGGTGACTGGAGTCTTCCAGGTATTCCTCCCTCCTAGCTTCCGGAAGTGGGAGTCAGGGAGGGGGCTCCGGTCAGGCAGGGGTAAGCTCCATGTCATGGGGACTCTGCAGGACAGGCAGGCTTGAGGCGCCACTGTGCCTGGACAGGTTCTGCAGGCTCCCCTACTTGGTCCCTGTGCTGGGGGGGAAGCAGAGAAGGGGCTGGCAGCCTCATCCCTGCGGGACCTTCACTGAGCCTTCTTGGTCACCCTCTCGCTCTTCAGCATCACGTAGGTAATGAACAGTCCTGGAATACATAGACCAGAAAGGCCACGTAAGATCTAAGCTCAGGGCTGCTGGGAGGCCAGGGCACGACACAGCAGAGCCACCCATACGCAGGGCTGTGAACCTACCCAACCACTCTCCAGGGAACCTGCTCATCTCCCTAGTCATTCGTCAAGCCATACGTCCACTCACATTCATTCAACAAACACCAGCTGAGTGCCTGCCTCAGGCAAGATGCTGCATTTAGTGTTTCAGATTCCAAGGGGAACAAGATCCACCCATCTATAGATCACCCAGTCAACCACTTGTCCACCTATATACCTACCCACCTCCTACACCTCACCCACCCACCCATCCATCCACCCATCATCCAGGCACCTGGCTATTGACTGACTCATCCAAATGACTTTCTGAGCACAACCTCAGTGCCACAGCCCATTCTAGATGCACAGTAATGATGGAGACACAGTCCCCGCCCCTAGGAAGCCATGAGAGAGAGAGGTGCAGGAATTAGAAGCCAGGGTGACAAGAGGGTGACTGAAGTGTGAGCAGAGCGATGATGGGGTTGGGGGCAGGAAAGAGGGGGACAGGTCATTGGAGTCCAAAAAGCCTGGGGCACCAGGAAACCCAGAGGTTACTGACTGGCAACCTCGAAGGATGAACAGGAAAACCCCAGGGGTGAGCTCGGGGCAAGGAGCTTCCAGTAGTGCCAAAGTGTGGAAGCATGTTCAGAGGTGGGGTCCTCCCGAAACCCTGCCCGGGGTCAAGGGGAGGAAGTGATGACTTACCCACAAACAGGAGCAGTAGGAGGCCTGCAGCCAGTGGGATGGCGACAGCATAGGCTCGGGGCAGGAAATACTTGTGGATGACATGCTCACTGTCGATGAATGGCTAGCATCGAGGGCAGAGCTCTGGTGAGCCTTGCTCGCCTTGCCCAGCCCCCAAGCCCAAACATACCACCTCCACCATCTAAGGGGCTGGCCCATTCAGAGCACTGGGCCTGCATTTGCTTTTCTTTAAGATTATGGCATTTGGGTGTCATGGTTTGTTTCCTTCCTTAATTTCTTATTGGTATTTACCGGGCACTTGCTTTGGTGCCTGCCATAGGTTGGTGGTGGGGACAAGAGAACAGGGGACAAGAGACCAGCCCGAAGGCACTCACAGCCTAGCAAATAGTACATGAGGAATCCTCGACTGACTCCCAACCTGGGCCTCCAGGGATTCTTCACTAATATTTTTTCCCTAAAGGATAGCAAGTTCTGCACTTCCAAACACACTGCACTTCTTAAGCAATGACCAACAAGTTTTCCCACAAGAAAAAAATATCCTAAAGGCCTTCACAGATATCACTGGTGCTCGCCATGCCTGAGTCAGCAGGCTAACCCAGAAGGAACGTAACTCCCCCAAACGTCAAAGCAAGCTGGAAACAGAGTTTTAAGTGTAGCGGCTAAGGATGCAATCTTGGGCCAGATCCTTCTCCCCGAGCCTCAGCTATCTCATCTAAAAAATGCGGCACCACTGGCATCTTCCTCATAGAGTTGTTCTGAAGATTTCAAGAGATAAGGCAGGCAATGAAGCCAGCGCCGTGCCTAGAACCTACATAGAAGTTGCTTTGGCGGTGCCAGGGCTACCGGAAGGTGAGCAGCGGACGGGGAGAATGACATACCAAGAGAATCACCCAGGCGGTGTAGTAGGTGAAGATGATCAGGCTAACGGCGACGAGGCCGAGTCCCACCACCTGGTCTGTCCCCGTGGCCTGGAGAAAAGGGAGGTCTCAGCTGACGAAGTGACTCTCTATTTTGGCGTACTAATGGAGGCGGGGCGTCGCGGCCCGATCACGGTCTAAGCTTCCCATTCAACAGATGCTAGAGGGCTGACTAGGGATCAGTTTCTAGGCTGGGAGAGAATATCAGGCCTCCGCGTTGTCGTCCGTACAATAGGGGGGGGGCGGGAGAGCAATCCCCGTTCCAGTGCCCATGCCCCAGCTCCTGAGCACCCGAGACGCCACCCCCAGACGCCCCTATCTCCGGCACTCTGTCCCGATCTCACCATTTCCCCGCGCGTTCAGTCACCGGAGCCGCAAGCCACATCCGGTTCCGGATTCACGCTTTTCCGGCTTTGGACAGCGGAGCGCGCCGGGAGTCGTAGTCCCCAGGTCGGCTCAGGCCCACGTCGTCGGAGACTAGCGGGAACCGCCTCCTTCCCTTTGCATATCGGGGAAGTGTAGTTCTCAAGAGCATTGTGGGGCCTGTTGCTGCCCGAATCTCCCTAGGGAATGGGACCGAGTTGGGGACCCAGACTCCCTGGCCTTCATGGCCACAGTCCTGTCGCCGCCCCACCAAAAGCCAATCTCTAAGTATCCCAAAGTCCTGGGGTCAGAGTGAGATGGGAGTGCGGGATCGGAAGTTCCATTTTTCAGATGGGAAAAGCGAGGCTCAGAGAAAGGTAGATCCCAATCCGAGTCAGTGGTGAAGCCGACACGGGAACTGGGGGCCGTAACTAGTCTGTAGGTGGGAGAGGCGCAGAGAATGTTCACTTTCCAGCCTAGGATGGGCGGGGGAGGGTCTGTCCCCAGCCCGCATGAATGGGGAGGATTTGGATTGGTGGAGAGGGGGCGCCCTCCTCACCATCGCCTGGCCTCCCGGGCCACTCTCCGGATGCCCCCTCCTTTCCTTCACCGGCTGCCTCTCGCAGCAGCCCAGACACGTTTCGGACCGGAACCCACGCACAGGCCCCTCCCCGGTCTTGGAGGGTCCTTCCTCTGAGAACAAAGGGATGTTGGGCCAGATCATCTTCCACGCTTCTTCAGCTCCGAGATAGGAACGCGGGCCCCCACCACTCACCGGCCGGCTGCTCCTCATCCATCCAGCTCCCTGGGACACCACGTTCCTCAGGGAAGCCAGCTGGGAAGGGTTTTTTTTTCTTTCTTAGAGACGGAGTTCTATGTTACCCAGGCTGATGTCGAACTCCTGGGCTCAAGCGATCCTCCCAACTCGGCCTCCAAAAGTTTACAGGCGTGAGCCACCGTGCCCAGCCTCCTGTGCCTTTTAATTCACTGACACACTTGTTCAACCGGCCCTGTCAGCTCCCTGAGGGTAGGATCTGAGGTTGCTGCTGTATCCCTGGCACCCCGTGGAGGCTTGGCCCAAAGTAAGAGGTTTTTTTTTTTTTTTTTTTCCCCCAGAGATGGGAGTCTCACTGTCGGCCAGTCTGGAGTGCAGTGGCATGTTCTCAGCTCACTGCAACCTCTGCCTCCTGGGTTCAAGTGATTCTCCTGCCTCAGCCTCCTGAGTAGCTGGGACTATAGGCGCGTGCCAACACGTCCAGCTAATTTTTGTGTTTTTAGTAGAGACGGGTTTTCACCGTGTTGGCTAGGTTGGTATCAAACTCCTGACCTCAGGTGATCCGCCCACCTCAGCCTCCAAAAGTGCTTGGGTTACAGGTGTGAGCCATCGCGCTCGGCCCAAAGTAAGAGTTTTGAACCAGCCAGCTTTAAAATTCAGTGATTGTTTAGATCCTGGACTATAGCATCTGGACTCCAGGCCTCCCTGAGGGGTTATGTGGAGGCCTTTGGCCTGCTGTCCCCACCTGGGGGGTTTGGGGAGAGATGTGCTCTGAGCCTGGCGTGGTTCACTCCCTCTGGCATTTATCTCGTTGGTTTGTTGGAAGCCCATCCTGTCACTCAGGCTGGAGTGCAATGGCACAATCTTGGCTCATTGCAACCTCTGCCTCCTGGGTTCAAGTGATTCTCCTGCCTCAGCCTCCTGAGTAGCTGGGATTACAGGCAGTCACCACCACGCCCAGCTAATTTTTCTATTTTTAGTAGAGATGGGGTTTCTCTATGTTGGTCAGGCTGGTCTCAAACTCCTGACCTCAGGTGATCTGCCTCCTAGAGCCTCAGCCTCCCAAAGTGCTGGGATTATAGGCGTGAGCCACTGCGCCTGGCCAAGAGCAACATTTTTAAACCTACAATCCGATTCTTTTCCCTTATCTCTCAGGAGACTTTGGGCTCAGCTAGGAGCCCACTTTTACCTCCCTCCCCAGTTGTGCATATAACAGAGGAAGGGGCAGAATCCGCCTTCAGGGTTTAAAGAGGCCGTAAGTGGGGGTCAGCCCTGAGGAGTGGGGTGAATGCTATCCTGGGATAGAGATGGAGCTCTGATGGCCTGATTCCTCCTGGCCTGGCCAGTACCATTGTAGCTTCCTGCCACCTCCAAGCTCATTAAAGACCCAGAGTGACTTGCCTGTCCCAGAGCGACTTGGGAGGGTCAGAAACAGGGGTGAGGGGCCCAGGGCAAGCCTGGGCCTGTAAACGACGGCAGCCTGGGGCTTTAGTTTGGGAACACATTCACACCTCCTATAGGTCAGGCTGCACACTGGCGTTGATAACCCCATCTGCAGGTGAGGAAACAGGCAGTTATTTGTCCTCAGACATGCTCCTTAGAGGCCACTTGATTGCAGAGAAGGTCTACAGGGCAGTGGTTAGAACTTGGCCCTGAGGACAGAGCTTTCGCTCAGTATGAGGCTGGCAGGTAACGGCCTTCTGTTTCCTCCTCAGGAATCTGGAATGATGAAGGTGGTGATGATTGTGCCTGTAGCCAGGACCGGGAGAACCCTGGACCCCTACATCTTCCCCACCCCTGGAATGTCACTATACATATCTGACTTCCTTCTGATGTTGCCTTTGACCCTAAAGTCAATATGATAAAGTAACAAGGTAAAAACAAAACAGCAAAAGAAACAAAAACTGAAACATTTAAATCCCCCCCCCCCCCCCCCCCGCAAACCAAGACACTGACAACACTGACACTAGGCTGATTTCCCCTAACAATGTTATTTTCTACAACAGAAGCTGGGACAGAGGAACAAACACAGCCCACTCAAGTAGTGGTAGCAACATTCTGTTAGAAAGGAGGGGACTCAAAGAAAAAAAAGACACCTCCCCCCACCTCCTTGATCACCTCCCTAAAGACAGAGAACATGGACACCCTCCATCCTGGCAGACATGCCATGTGGTCAGTTTGTGCAGTAAACAGGAAAGAAAAAAAAAAAGAAAAAAAAAAAACCCTAAAGATATTGTAGACCTTTATTTTTTAAATCTCCTAATAAAAACGTTAAACTTTCAAGAAGATTCCAATCTGACATTGCATAGACCAATTCCTTTCCAAAAATATCTCCGATATACTCTCCATCTCTCTCAATATATAGAATTTGAAGTCCAGGAGCTGTGGGCGCCTGGTGGGAATTCACTGAGCTCAAGGGGACAGGAGGGCTGAGGACAGGGCTCCCACATGGGAACAACAAAGCCAGGCTTTCTGGCCTCTGGCTTCAGCCAGCATCAATTTGGTTGTGGCCGAATTCTCAGTCCAATCACCCTGGCCCAGGGCCTGGCGTGGGAGGATGTGGCAGGCTCTGTCTCCTTCCGGGGTTCCTGGTCTGGAGGAGTCTCCCCAACAGCACCAAAGCCAGCTATTTTCTGCCCAAAGTCCCAGAACTTTGAATGAGAGGCAAATCTACCCTGAATGCACCTCCCTCCTAGACTGGGTGAGGTCACACAGACACAGAAGGGCAGGACAGAACTCCCCCCATCTTCTGGGGGCGAATTCATCTGGACACAGTGCGGTCAGCTTCCTTTTTAAAGTGCCAGTATCTGTGGGGCAGGAAGGGACTCTCAGGGCTGAGCAGAGCCTTCTCTAGCCCGAGTAAACACTCTGTCCCACCTCGGCAGGCACCTTCTAACATTCATTTTCTAAGGGTTAGGTGAGTAAAACAACAACAAATGCTAGAAATGCTCTGGTCCCAATGCCAGGGAGTTCCAAGACCAAGCAGCCCAACTCTCACCAGCAAGGGAAGATGGGGAACTAGGGAAGGAACCCTCCCAGTCTGGGGAGGGCACCTGCACCCCTCCGAGAGAGAGAAGCCCCCATCCCAGCCCCCCAGCTGGGCCCCAGCGCTGCTGGAACCAGCCGGCAAGTGGGGCAGAAAAGCAGCACCTCCCCTCACCTGGGGGAGGAGACAATATTGAACCGTGAACTCAAGAAGAAGGAAAGAAAAAATGAAAAAGCTACAGGGCTAAGTAAACACCAGCCTGCTGGGTTTATACAAAACGAGTGAAATTTTAAAGGGGCAGGAGAATTTGTCCAGGGACTGGCTGGCAGCCAGAACCCACCTTCAAGCAAGTTACAAGGACTTGAGGGAAAGTGCTGAGAGCAGAGGCTTTAGTAGGGGGCAGGGCCAGACTGCTCCCCGCTGGGAAAGCACACCCCTTAAAGGAGCCCTTCCCCCTTGCCCAGAACGGGGGATGCTTACAGAGGAAGGCTGAGGCTTTTCTGGCAATGAAGCCAGCTCCGGACCAGTCTAGCCACAGCCCACCTGCCTCTCTGGCATCCACCCCAGTCTGGGCAGCTGACCCTGAGGGCAGAGAAGGACTTTGCTTGCTCCAACCTTCCTGCAGGAAAACCAGCTGCTCAGGACCCAGCCCTGGGCAGAGGGCACCGTCAGTGCTCAGACCTTTCTCAGCACAGGTCTCAGACCTGAGCTGGAGCTAACTGGAGGGAGGAGAGGCAGCACCCGTTCCCGCCGGGCTGCTGGACCCTGGGCCTCTGACTGCACAGCAGGCAGTGACCAGGAGTCTTTGGGAAGGGGCCCAGGGAAGGGGAGGTGAGGGGCCAGCGGGACTGTGCTGGGGGTGAGCATGTGCAAAGTGCAGGCTGCAAGGCAGCGGGAGGACTTTCGCCGGGGGAGGCAGGGGTCTCGATCTGGAGT
The DNA here is from genome assembly GCF_003255815.1 of Theropithecus gelada. Taxonomy (NCBI): domain Eukaryota; kingdom Metazoa; phylum Chordata; class Mammalia; order Primates; family Cercopithecidae; genus Theropithecus; species Theropithecus gelada. Next base: position 11,075,851 of record NC_037683.1, on the reverse strand, counting down.
GTGGGTGGGGTGTGAGGTCATGGCTCCCAGGAAGAGGCCGCCAGCAGGTCCCCCAGGACACAGGAAGAGACAGCTGAAGCACTAAGCAGTCAGACAGTCACAGGTGGCAGGATTCTGGAGGAGGTCTGGCCCCCCACCACCAGGGCAAGGGAACAATGGAGCAAGGCCCTGCTGCTAAGACGTGACCAAAGCCAATGCTCCTGGAGTGAGTGGGGACACAGGTAGAGAAGCCCCTCAGTCACAGGCATCTCTACATTTAGGAGCTGCTGCATGTCCTCAGCCAGAGGGCCGGGTCAGTCTCTGGCAGCAACAGTCCTGACCAGCTCCTTCTTGTCCACGAGCTGTATGGGCCCGCCCGGCCCGCCTGGCCCGCCCTCTAGTGGTTCAGAGGAGAATATTCACAGTGGTGCCTGGGCCTTGGTGGGCCAGGAGGGTCCCAGCATGGATGGGAGGGCAATGGAATGATGCTAGGGGGACAGTGTGGACTGGAGTGCATGGAGGAGGCATGGAGGAGATGTGGCGCAGAGGTGATCTGAAGGGGAACGTTCCTCATGGAATGATGCGGGTCTGGACTCCAGAGAAAGCAGGACTCTTCTCCAGCCCGGACACCTGCTCCTCAATGGCTTTCAATCACAACTGGCTCGTAGACCCCAGAAGAGACCCTGCAGGTGAGAGACAGGTCAGCATGTCCCCCTCAATGTCCCATGTCCTGAGCGCTCCACTGCACCAGGCCTTTGGAGGTGTTTCACCAGCAGGTGCTGTTAACCAGCCCCGTGTTGCAAAGGGGCCAAAACCAAGGCCCAGCGATGGTAAGTCCCTTGCCCACAGTGACACAGATAGTAAGCATCAGTCTGTGGGGCCTGCAGAGCGCTTCCAGGCACGTCTGGCTGTGCCACGCCATCCTCATAGTCACCTTGGCAGGGAGTGACTGCACCCTGCCCCACTTGACAGGTGAAGAAACTGAGGCTCAGAGGGATTGTGAGGGTGGCCATGAGGGCAGTGGGAAGTCAGGAAACCTGGTCAGCTCCTTTCCCTGCTGAGCCCAGGCAGAGTCCTGGAGTCGGGGACTCTTGGGGCTCAGCATGTAGCTCTGCTGTGATCTCACTCCCAACCAGATTGGTTTCTTTCCCGGAGATGCTTTCTCATTTTCAGAGGGGGCCAGGGAGGGGTGTGTTTACAAACCCTTAAGGAAGCCAGCCCCTCAGTTTCCTTCTTGCTCACCGCTCCCCCACCCCCACCCCAGAGCAGCCCAGGAAGACTACTGCAAGGTGACGGCTGCCATTCCAGGCTGTGGCCAGCAGGAGTCAGCAGAGCAGCGTGAAAGGGCAGCCTCGGCGCAGCAGCCTGGCCGTGCCTCTTCCCTGGGGATGTGGATGTTAGGCAGGCTCCCCACCTGTCCTCAGCAGCCTGCCCGTGGGAAGCTCATTTGCTCACTCGCTCGTTCATTCGGTGAGCCAAAAGCACATGGAGAGCCAGGCACACAGTCAACATGCTCTGAATGAATGCCTGTGACGTGGCATAGACTCTATAAACTGTAGTTCCTGCAAGTTTGGTCTCATCTATCCCCGCCATCTGTGGATGCCGTGTAGGCAGCAGCCTGCATTAAACCAGGCCTTCGCTCAGGGCCTGGTGCCTAGATGGTGCTAGGGAAAGATTTGTTCAGTAAACCCATGAGGCATCACCACCACCATTGTTCCCAGTCCCTGGAGCTGGGAGGAAGGGGAAGGGAGGATTCTAAATAAACCTGTGAGGCCCCTGCCGTGTGCCGAGCCCTGTGCCAGGCACCACCCGAGGCGACCCTGTGAGCCATGGGAACTGACCGAACCCGTCCGTGCCCTCACTGCCCCAGGCTCCCAGGTGAGGTGGTGGTGTCCACACCGCCTGACGGATGGGGAAAGGGAGCTTCAGACATGACAGGCCCAGGGTCACGCTGTGGCGACAAGACTTGGCATTCAAGGCCAGGTGAGTGGACTGTGGGGACTCTGCTCTCACCTCCAAGCCCCAGCCACCCCGACGACCCCTCCCTGAGCCTGCCCTACCTGGTGGCAAGCTGGATGCCGCTCAGCGTGGCGGAGCCATCACGGCTCACGAACAGCCGGAGGTTGCTGTCTGTGGGAACACAGGGGAGGATGGAGGCTAAGCGGGGCAGGGCTAGCCCTTGGAGCAGGTGGCCTCGCCCCCACCAGCCCGGCACGGCTCACCCTCGGTGTTGCTGCCATCCGTGAAGTCCTGGCTCTGCACGATCTTCTCCACGATGGCATCCGCATCGATCCTCGTGTCATCCACCCAGGTCGGGTGGCTCTCCACCGAGTCCTTCTTCCGCCTGGGTCGGATTTTGGGGGGGCAAGTCACAATGGTCAGGGCAGTAACAGGCGCGAGCACAAAACCACGACAATAATGCCGGCCAGCTGCAGCAGTGCTCAGAATGTCCCTGTGTGCTCCGTGCTGTGCTCCACTGAACCCTTGAGTGCACAATAGGGTGCAGCTGCCATCATGAGCTGGTTTTATAGACGAGGATGCCAGGCAACGAGCAGGTAAGTCAGCTTTCCAAGGCCATCCAGCGCATAAGGAGTGGCTCTAAGGCTTAGCCCAGTTGTCAGGCCCACAGACTGTGCTCTTGTCCGATCCGCAAAACCACAACAGCAGCCATGAACAGAACCTGCTGCATGCCGGGCATAGCTGCACCCTTCAGGGCCATGAGTTGGTGGAATCATCACCACCCAATCCACTGAGTTGGGGACCCTGCGGTCCCTGTGTTACAGGTAAAGCAGAGGTTCAAGGCACCACTGGGAGGGGTCTGTTCTCCAGGGGGCACCAAGCAGTAGGCCTCACCTGAACGAGCGGTCGGACAGATGCAGGGGCCGGGGTGGCCGTGGTGGCTTCTCCGGGGCCCGGTGCTCCCGCTCACTGCCCTCAGGGCCCTCCACAGTCATGCCAAGGCCCCCAGAGGCGCTGCTGCTGGTGGACGTGTTGCGGCGGTGCGTCAGGTCTGAGAGGCTGGAGGAGCGTGAGTGCTCTGTGCTGTAGCCTGTTGGGGGCGCCGCAGGGGAGCGTCATAATGGGGGATCCCGAGGAAGGAGGAGGCCGCAGGGGCAGGGCCAGGCAGCCACTCACCAGAGATCTTGGACTGCTGGCTGGCATAGCTGGAGTTGCGGGAGTGGCCAGAGTGGAACACCTCCTCAGGGCTGGACAGGTTCTGGTCGGGTTCCTCTGGCAGCCCTGGAAGGCAGAAAGCGGCAAGGGGTGAGGTGACAGGGGTCACCCAGTGCTGCTCACCATTGCCCTTCACAGCGTGCCCTCACAGAGCCTCCCATGGCGGGGCGCCATTTAACAGACTGAAAAACAGGTTCAGAGGAGCAGCAACCAGCCTGAGCCACAGGTCACCTTCTGAACCCAGGTCCGTTGATTCCACAGAGGGCATCCTTGTGTGGGGTGCCCACCACAGACCAGCGAGGAGGAATGCTGAACAAAAACTGCCTCCACTACCCACAAGTGCAGTGAGAGGTGCAGAGCAGGGAACAGTGCTTACTGGGGGTCTGGCCCAGTCTGAGGACAGGGAAGGCTTCTCCAAGGAGATGGCCTTAATGGCAGATCTCCAGGACACATCGCTGGAGGGAGCCAGCTAAGGCCTCAGGAGGGCAAGGGCCTTCCAGGCACAGAGAACAGCATTGGCGGAGGCTCCGAGGCTGGAAGGGGCCTGGGTCAGCAGAGTTGGAGTGGAAGGGACAGGGTGAAGGGGAGCAGGCTGGCCCAAAGGGACAGGCCCACAGTCCTGTCCCAAGTTACCCGTAAGTCCAACTTCAAAACAGATTTTCCTGGCACTCTCCAACAGGAGGCATAAGGGACCAGGTGGGACCTACCCAGGGCTCTGAGTACCCACCCGCCTTCCTGCCCAACACACCCCAGGCTGGCCTGTGTGCCCATCCATAACTATGTGGCTTTTCAAGTCCCCAACAGGTTCTCTGCATATGGGGTGAGCCCAGCTCCAGAGGCAAGTGGGCACTCAAGTCCCACCCTGCCTTGGGGAGGGGCCTCTTCTACTTCACACGAAGGTACCACCTGTGCTGGGGTGGCCTGATCCCCAGATACATCTCTCTTCTGGGGACTCCCATCCAGGGGCTGGAGAGAGTAATTGTGCTGGGAAGTCCCCAGCTTTCTGTTCCAGGCCTCAGCTGGCTGGGTCTGCAGAGGAAAAGGGAGTGAAGGAAGGCCAGACCCTTGAGGTCAGAGGGTCCCTTACCACTCCCAGTTCGCAGAGGCAGAATCACTTGGCAAGCATCTGCTGGGCCACACGAGGCCTGTGCTCTAACTGATTCTGTGGGACAATCAGGGTTGCCACCTGATGCCTTGTTCACTAATCACCTGGGGGCGGTCCAAGGCTCATACCTCTGGGGGCCCTGCTTAGGGTTGAGGGGGCCCAGCAAACACCTGGGGGCAGGCCAGAGCCTCCTGTCCTGGCAGCACCCCCTCCTCCTAATTGCCACGCCATCTCCTCTGGGGGTTGGGGCTCTTTCACATTTTTCATAACATTATTACCAGTGATAATTTAATAAAAACAGAGTGCCCGGCCAGGTGTGGTGGCTCACGCCTGTAATCCCAGCATTTTGGGAGGCCAAGGCAGACAGATCACGAGACCAGGAGAGCAAGACCATCCTGGCTACCATCCTGGCTACCATCCTGGCTAATACGGTGAAATTCTGTCTCTACTAAAAATACACACACACAAAAAAAAATTAGCTGGGCATGGTGGTGCGCGCCTGTAGTCCCAGCTACTCCGGAGGCTGAGGCAGGAGAAATGCTTGAACCCGGGAGGCGGAGGTTGCAGTGAGCCAAGATTGCACCACTGCACTCCAGCCTAGCGACAGAGTGAGACTCTGTCTAAAAAAACAAAAACAAAAACCAGAGTGCCCACTGAGTGCTTACCATGTGCGGGGCAGGTGCCCACATGTGGACAGTTAATCCCCAAAGTGACCTGGGATGTAACTGCTATTACCAATCCCATTTTCCAGAGAACACCGAGACAGGGAGAGGCAAACTGGCCAGTCAAGGTCATAGAGCACGTGGGAGAGCAAGAGGTCCCAGCACGTCCCTCTGCCAGGTGTACTGTGCCTCACCCCCCGAATGCAGCTCAGACACCACATCCTCAGGGAAGCCTTCCCTGGCCCCGGATGGATCCCACCTTCTGGGCCTGTCTTCCCCAGCTCTTATCCTGTTTGCAGGTAGACATGCATGTCCTTTACCTATGACTTGGTTGAGGCCTGTTTCTCCTGCTAGACTGCAGGGCCATGAGGATGGGGAGGCCACGTCAGTCTCAGTCCAGGGCACTGCTGTGATCTCAGGGCCCAGCAGCATAGCCAGCACACACAAGGTGCTCAGATGTCATCAGCCCAGCAGGAGCATGCAAACACCCTCCCACCATCACCTTCCCCTCAGTCAGCATCTCCCTGGGGACCTGGGCATGACATGGAGGTAAAGCCCTCGGGCCGCTAGCAGGGGAGGCGCGGGCAGATGAGGAACTGTACCTGAGCTGAGAATGGTGGGCCGGGCCTTGGGGGCCCGGGACCCAGTCAAGGAGTTGGTGCTGCTGCCACCACTGCTGGTCCCGCCACCCTTACATGTCAGCTGCAGGGAGGAATCCTGGCCTGGGATGGAGATGGACTTGGCAGTAGATGGTGGCCTTGGGAAGACAGACAGGTGTGACTAGGGTGCCCCACTTCAGGACCAGACGAAAACGGAGGACACCAAGACTCCCTGTTCCTCCACCCCCAGTGCCCAGGACTGGGCTCCCATCCGCCCCCTAGGCCTGTGCCAGCACTCACGTCTTGAAGCAGGGGTCTCCAGAGAGCAGGAACATACCAATGGTGACCTGTGGCAAGGGGAGCAATCAGCCATGCCCTGGCCACCCACAGCCCGCCCAGGAGCAAGGCCCCCTGCAGCCTTTCGGCTCTGGCCTCAGAAGGGCTTGGACTCCAGTCCTGTCTCTCTGCCCCCTTCTGGCTTGGGGGCTCTGGCAAAGCCACCTAACCTCTTTGAGCCCAGTTTCCCTGTGTAGAGGACAGAGATGGTACCAAGGCCTGCCTGGCAGACCAGAGGGGAGGGCATAGCAAGGTGAGGCCTGGGCTTAGCCCTGCGCCTGGCAGAGTGAGCGGACTGCAGTCAGCTACAGGCCTAGACAGTGAGCTTCTCCAGGGTGGAGTCACGCACTCACCCCCGGCCCTGTGTAAGGAGTACAGAGCTCAACCCAGCAGGCAGGAGAGGGAAGAGGGCTCATGGGGCCTGGCACAGCAGGTGGCGGGCAGGGTTTGGTGAAAGTCTGATGAATAAAGCATGAAGTCATTGCAAACTTAAGAGCCCAAATGTGGCAACATTTGGATCCTAAAATCTAGGCTGAGATGGAGTGACAGGCAAAGGATAAGCAGGTAGGAAAGAGGGGCACAGATGCTGGGGCCACCACTTATGAAAGGGTGACCACTAGGTTGATGCTTTCTATGGCTTATTCACTCGGCCATGAAAGCAGCCTAGCCCTAGGCTGTTGATGAGGGAACCAAGACTCAAGAGAGGGGAAGTGACTCCCAAGACCCTGCAGACAGGACGTGGGGGAGTTGCCCTTGAACCCAAGGCTACCTGGCCCCCAGGCTCCCTTGATCTGGCCTGAGGTGCACAGGGCTACTGTGCCTGTGCTTTTCAGCCTGACTGAGGCTGAAAGGCTCCGGCTCCCAAGACAGTCTGGACCCTTTCTGGCATCTCCGGTTCCCTCTGCAAAGGGTCTAGGAGGCCCCAGAGTCCCTGCTCACCACCTCCTGCCCAGCTCTGCTCCAGATACAATAGGCTCTCCCTGGGTCCCCTTGCAGAGGTGCTGTTTGGACAGCCTGTTTTCCTGGCCAGGTGGAAGGTGTGGAAACAGAGGAAGAGAGGTGTGCTGATGATGGACACCCAGACATTTCTGTCCCCAAAAGGCCAACAAGGCAGCTGCCTGGGGGTGGGGATGCCCTGGCTATTGGAAACCTGCCCATGCCTGCCCCGGAGCCCTCAGCAGCCATCGTTTTCGCTGATAATCCACTAGGGGCCAGGCTACCTATCGCCTGTCACTTAGGGCAGGATTAGGAGCTGGGCCAAGAAGTCAACGGGCTGGGGGTCAGATGCCAGCTCTGTCTGTGACTCCAGGTAAATGACTTAATGTCTGTGCCTCAACTTCCTCCCATTTGAAGCTGGGACTAATCAAAGACACCACAGCTCGTGGGGCTGCTGTCAGGGGACCACGAGAGAAGAGAGAGCATGCAGTCAGTATGATGTGGACCCACTGCAAGCGCTTGCCAAACCTTGGAGACAATCAGGGCCCCACCCTGATCTTGATGGGGAAACTGAGGCCAGCAGCTAAGCCAGGCCTCCCTCTGATAGTGGTTTTCTGATTCCTGGACTTGCACCTTCCGGATGTCTACCTATTCAGGTAAGGCCTGTATTTTTAACAACCCTTCTCCAGGGGGTTCTGATGAGCAGCCCAGTTTGTCCCCATCCCATGGTCAGGGTGGCAGAGGCGGCAGGATCCCTGGTACCTTAAGGATAGAGTTGTCCTGGCGAGTGTTCTTCGTGTCATATCCCTCGAGCAGGCAGCAGCGCACCGTGGAGCCCGAGCCCGCAAATTCGGCCAGGTTCAAGTCAGCGAAGCCCAGCTAGGAGGTGAGAGGAGCGTGTGGGAGGCTGAGAGAGTGTGGACTCCTGACTGGCGGAAGCCCAGAAGGGGTAACTTGGCAAAAGTTGGGGAGGAAGACAGAAAAAGCCCCTGGGCCCACCCCACAGCCCCGACTGACTGTTGCATAACTGGACCCAAGGACAGAGGCCCCGGGTCGGCAGCACCAACATGGCAAAGCCAGGAGCTCACATCCCTGAGCTGGACAAAGCACCCTTTGTGCCACGTCCCGGCGTGCACCAGGGCCAGTGCGCCTGACATGAAAGGACATTGTTGTCCATGACACAGATGCATTGTTCCCTGGGAAACAAGGCCGTGCTGTAGGGAGCTGCCGGGTCAGCAGGCAGGGGAGGAGGGAAGGCCTGTGGGAAGTGATGGGACACCCCCACAGGCCCTGCAGGATGAGCAGGAGCCCCAGGGAAGGCAACCTGGTAGAGGCCAGAGTGAGGGGCTGCTGGGCAGAGTTCAGGGTCTGAACAGGCCCTCAGGAACTCTGGGCAGAGGATCGAGGGATGGGGAGGGAAGTGGGAGTAAGTGCAAAGAGGGCATGTGCTAAGAAAGCTCTGTGGCCGGGCGCAGTGGCTCACGCCTGTAATCCCAGCACTTTGGGAGGCCGAGACGGGCGGATCACGAGGTCAGGAGATCGAGACCATCCTGGCTAACACGGTGAAACCCCGTCTCTACTACAAAATACAAAAAACTAGCCGGGCGAGGTGGCGGGCGCCTGTAGTCCCAGCTACTTGGGAGGCTGAGGCAGGAGAATGGCGTGAACCCGGGAGGCGGAGCTTGCAGTGAGCTGAGATCCGGCCACTGCACTCCAGCCTCGGGGACAGAGCGAGACTCCGTCTCAAAAAAAAAAAAAAAAAAAAAAAAAAAAAAGAAAGCTCTGTGGATGGAGGCCAAGTCTGCTAGACCTGGAGGGGAAACAGGTTGAGACAAGGTGGTGCCAGGCTTGGGGACTTGGAGGACATCTCTGGTTCCCTCTGCAAAGGGTCTAGGAGGCCCCAGAGCCTCTGCTTTCCACCTCCTGCCCAGCTCTGCTCCAGATACAACAGGCTCAGAAGAGAGACATAACGAAATGTTTGAACCAATGTTTGAACCCAACCGAACCAATGAGGGATGGGTGTCAAGTACCTGCTGCCTGCAAGTCTCTACTGCAGTGTTCAGGGCACACACTCCAGAATCAGGGAAGTGGATTCAGATCCTAGCCCTGCCATGGACTCAGACTAATCCCCATTTTACAGATGAGAAAACTAAGTTCAGGGAGGGGAAGAAGCTTGCCCAGGGCCAAACAGCTAACCCAATAGAGACAAGACTGAAGCTAGGCCTGATCAGCACCGCGTCCAGCCACTTCTCAGGGCTTCAGTTTCCTCCTCTGTATAGTGGGAGTAAAGCCTGCAGTGGGAGTTCAATTACAGAACAGAAGGGAAGGGGCCTGGCAGTGCCTGATATGTGCTGGGTGCCTGGTAAATGTTTGCCAGTGGAGGCGAGATGCTCCCAGGTGTTTGCTGGTAATTCCTTTCCTGGCTGGGCAGCAGTCCTCACCGTGTGAATCAGAGAAATTTCCACTCTGACGGCACCCTCTACAGCCTGGCTCTAGCCATACTGCTCTCTGCTTCTGGAGAGGGACGTCAGCGCCCCGGGCCAGGGCAGAGTGCACGGCCCAGCTGGCTGAGTTCCTGAGCTCCGGTCAGTGGGAAGGGCCGCGCCCTGTATAGCACCTCCCTCGGGTGAGAGGTGAGGCAAAGGCATTTCCCCTCCCAGCTGATGAAGCCCACCTTCCTGCCACTGGGCTAAGCCTCCCAGGACATGAGAAGAGGAGGCCAAGAGTATATCACGGAGAAGAGGGATGGAAGGCAGAGCAGGCTTATTCAAAGCCAGAGCTGTCTTCTCCCTCTTTACTCAGTAGAAAAGCTCTTATTAATACTATGTAGGGGTGAACTGTCTGTGGGTGCAGTGAAACCCTGGTAACAACGCACATGTCCAGCAGCAGGGCTGGCTGAGTCAACCATCTCCAGCCATGCCACGGGACACTGCTGCCCTTAGAAAGCACATAGAAGGCCGGGCGCGGTGGCTCAAGCCTGTAATCCCAGCACTTTGGGAGGCTGAGACGGGTGGATCACGAGGTCAGGAGATCGAGACCATCCTGGCTAACCCGGTGAAACCCCGTCTCTACTAAAAAATACAAAAAACTAGCTGGGTGATGTGGCGAGCGCCTGTAGTTCCAGCTACCCGGGAGGCTGAGGCAGGAGAATGGCGTGAACCTGGGAGGCGGAGCTTGCAGTGAGCCGAGATCGTGCCACTGCACTCCAGCCTGGGCAACAGAGCGAGACTCTGTCTCAAAAAAAAAAAAAAAAAGAAAGCACATAGAAATTTGTGATAACATAAAAAGATGCCCAGGATGGATTAAGTAAAAAACCAAGCTGCAAATCTGTGTATGTATTTATTTATTTATCTGGAGGCAGAGTCTCGCTCTGTCACCCAGGCTGGAGTGCAGTGGCGCGATCTCGGCTCACTGTAACCTCCACCCTCCTGGTGCAAGCGATTCTTGTGCTCCAGCCTCCCGAGTAGCTGGGATTACAGGCGTGCACCACCACACCTGGTTAATTTTTTTTGCAACTGTAGTAGAGATGGGGATTTGTCATATTGCTGAGGCTGGTCTTGAACTCCTGAGCTCAGGCAATTCGCTTGCCTCCATCTCCCAAAGTGCCAGGATTATAGGCATGAGCCACCATGCCCAGCCGTACTCAGGAAGCTGAGGGAGGAGAACTGCTTGAACCCAGGAGGTGGAGGTTGTAGTGAGCCAAGATTATGCCATTGCACTCCAGCCCTGGCAACAGAGCAAGACTCTGTCTCCAGAAAAAAAAAAAAAAATCATATTGTTTGCACACACTTAAGTACACATAGAGGGTGCTCATTTTGCACTTCTCTAAACCACATGCATAGATTTTATTTGCTGCTCTCTTTGTATAGCATATTTCCTTTTTTCCTTCTTACAAGGTCTGCAAAGGTCTTAATCAATCCCAATAATGGGGTCCCAGAAAGAGGCCTGGAGAGAGGAAAGGGGACAGAAACTGGCCCTTTTGCTCAGTGAACTTCTGTACCATTGATATTCCAACAACCGTATGCTGCCTTTATATTGAGTGCAAAGGCCATCAATAAAGATATTTCTAAAAAATAACACATCTCAGGTAGGGCTGAGTGTCTCTTGCTTGTGGCAGAGAAGGGGCTGGAGGTTTCCCTTGTGCCTGTCCCTGTGCCACCCCGCATTCCATCCCACCGCCCCTTCACACAGCCCCTCTTACCTTGGAATAAGCCTTCCCGCCTTTCAGCTCCTGCACAAGGAGGGAGACACGAGCAGCAAGTTGACTGGGAAATCCCAGGGACCTCATGCATCTCCCCCCAGTCCCCCCAGATCTGAGGGGAGGAGGGCAAGGGGCAGGGCAACTCTCCCCATTTTCAGCTGGGGGTGCGGACTCATGAGGGGAGGGGCCTACAGCCCAGCCCAGCAGCCCCACATGCACCCTTGGCCTCACCTTGCGCACAGACACGCGGAAGACACAGGGGTCCAGCAGGCCGGTGGCCGGGTTAGCACTCATCTTACACACGAAGGTGAACCTCTTTCGCCACCGCACGCAGTTCTCCTGTACCTCCTCCCTGCAGGCCAGAGGTGACAGGTGAGCACAGGCATGCGCATCCGCGCCAGGGGACCCCATGTGGTACCAGAGACACAGCAAGAGCCCTGCCCATTGGGAGTGAGGCAGTGGGAAGCTTCACTTTCACCCTGTGTCACAAAGTAGCTGTGTTTTCACAAGAATGTACTCGTGTAGTTGTAAAAACAACAGCAAAAAGGTAATAAAAATGAGACAAACACAAGGCAGGGGTGAGGTGAGCTAGGGCAGCTGTCCCTCCCCGGGAAGCCTGGCAACCTGCAGAGCCTCCCTCTGCACCCAGCGCTGCTCCCACCACCTTGCCCTGAGACCTTGGGCAGTTAACTGCACTGCCATTACCTCCTCCAAAGCCAGGATCTGCCAATCGCCTCGTGACCCTCACAACAGTCTTAGGTTGGACTACTCAGCCTATTTCACAGATGAAGACACCGAGGCTAAGCAAGCTGCCCCACACCTCCCAGCCAGTAGATAGCTGAGCTGGGCCTGAAGCCTGGTTCCTCCTGACTCCAGAGCCCAATTCTTTACCACTAATAACAACAACAGCAATAGTAACAACAGCCGATACCCACACAGCGCTTCCCATGTGCCCAGCACTGTTCAGAGAACTTCACAAGAGCCAGCAGACCCTGGAGCCTGCTCCAAGTGCCAGAGAAAGGTGGTCATGCCAAACCTTTCCAACCTCTGCCTGGAACAGCCACATCATTAGCCTAATCCCCAAAGAAACCGGGGGCCCGGAGGCTAAGACCCTTGCCTGAGGCCACCACAGGGAAGAGCAGAACAGGGATTAACCCAAGCAGTTGGACTCGGTGTGGAGAAAGCGACTTGGGGGCTTCAGCTTCACCAACACTAAGCAGAGGGCTCTGGTCTTCTAGCCCCTGCCCCCCATTCCTCCTGAGTTGGAGAGCATGACCACGCTGAAAAATTCAGCACCCCTTTACTGGAGAGATGCTTTGTGCTCTGGGAGTGAGTGGGAGCCAGTGGCAGCAGCTCATCCAAGCCCCTCCCAACTGCTGCGGGGGCCTCGGCAGGATCTGGGGGTGGCAGTGGCACGTGGCGGAACTGAGCTCTGCATCCCCGAGCAGCTCCGCATCTCCACACCGCCTGCCTGGCAGAGCCTGTGCTCAGGAAGGGGTGGCCAGGGAAGGGAGGGGACAGTGTTAGAGACGTTATCTCCAGCTCATCCTCCTAACCAGAACTGCCAAGGGGACAGCTAAGGAAGTGACCCGAGGAGAGTGGGTTAACTGCCAGATCGAGGCCTCAGGGAGGGTCGGAGAGGGCCACAGTCAACCCTCCCCTGAGCATCGCCAGGTTTGCTTTGCACGGCAGTCTTGCAAGGTGGGCTCTATGCCACCCCTTCTACTGCTGAGGGCACTGAAGCTTCAAGAGAAGGCCACCCTACCTGCCACTTGAGCTCACATCCCCAGTGACTGGCAAAGCAGGATTTAAACCCAGGACTGTCTGACTTCAGAGTCAGGGCTCTCAGTCGCCACTTCGGCTCAGGAGCCCGGGAAAGCCTGGCAAGGAGAACCCATGGCGTTGTGGGGCCTGCAGTACCCTGCTGTGCCCCTGAGGAACCACCCAGGTCTCTGAGTGCCAAGCAGGTGCTGGGATGAGCCACTGCAGACTGTATTTACCCAGTGATGACTCAGTGTCACCAGGAGAGGGCGGGGGAAGGGGTGAGTCAGGGAAGGTGACATTCAAGCTCAGGATAGAATGAGCCTGGGAAGTAGCCAGGTGGAGGAGACAGTTCCAGAGAGAGGGCACAGCATGAATGAGGGAGCCCCGTTTTCCTAGCCAATGAAAGCCCCTAAGCCTCACCTTCTATGAGGAGCCCCCTCCAGGCAACCCCTTCTTGGCTCCACAAGGCTTTGAGGATGTGACCAAGGCTTACACTGTGCTCCTGCCAAGGCTGTGACAAAGGCCAACAGGGCAGGCAGACGGGGGCCACACCTGCACACTCACTGGGGCACACCGCCCCTGTCATGGCCACTGTTGTGGGAGCACTGAGTGAAATGAATCCTGCAAAGTGCCTGGCCTGGTGAAGGCTCTGTGAGGACACCAGGGACCAAAAGAACCAGAATGCACCTAGCCTGTTAGGAGGGTGAGCTCCAACAACCCTCTGCAACCAAGACTGGGGACAAGCAGAAAAGGTCAGGGCTGAAGACAGGGGAGGAAGGGACAGATCTAAGCCCTATAGGTAGGTGCCACAGGAGTGGGGGCCCTGGGCTGGGGGCATCACCTGAGCCTAGTCATGCTGGCTCCACTTATTCATTCATTCATGATGATGATTCATTCATCATCAAACAACTGAGCACCAGTGTGTGCCAGGCCGTGTTCTAGGCACTGGGAACACAGCAGTAACCAGCTTACATTCTAGTGGGAGGAGAAAGAAGAAGAACAAATAAACATGAAAAATACCTAGTAGTGGAAAGGAAGAACTAAACTACATTAACAGATGACTTGATCTTTTATACAGAAAACCCTTAAGGAATCCACTAAAAAACTATTTTATTTATTTTTTTGAGATGTAGTTTTGCTTTCGTTGCCCAGGCTGGAGCGCAAGGGCCTAATCTCAGCTCACTGCAACCTCTGCCTCCTGGGTTCAAGCAATTCTCCTGCCTCAGCCTCCCAAGTAGCTGGGATTACAGGTGCATGCTACCATGCTTGCCTAACTTTTCTATTTTTGGTGGAGGGGGTTATAATGTGTTGGCTGGGCTGGTCTTGAACTCCTGACCTCAGGTGATCTGCCCACCTTGGCCTCCCAAAGTGCTGGGAGCCACCACACCCGGCCATTATTATTATTATTATTTTTTGAGACAGAGTCTCACTCTGTCGCCCAGGCTGGAGTACAGTGGTGTGATCTTGGCTCACTGAAACCTCCACCTGCTGGGTTCAAGTGATTCTCGTGCCTCAGCCTCCTGAGTAGCTGGGATTATAGGCATGTAACACAACACCTGGCTAATTTTTTGTTTTTAGTAAAGATGAGGTTTTGCCATGTTGGCCAGGCTGGTCTTAAACTCCTGGCCTCAAGTGATCTGCCTGCCATCACGTCCCAAAGTGCTGGATTACAGGCATGGGCCACGATGCCTGGCCTAATACGTGATTACAGGTGTGGTGGCTTATGCCTGTAATCCTAGCACTTTGGGAGGCAGAGGTGGGCACGGATCACTTGAGGTCAGGTAGCTATAGTTCCAGCTACTCAGGAGGCTGAGATGGGAGAATCTCTTCAACCCAGGAGGCAGAAGTTGCAGTGTGCCGAGATCGAACCACTGTACTCCAGCCTGGGCAACAGAGTGAGACCCTGTCTCAAAACAAACAAACAAACAACAACAATAAATAAATAAATAAAAAATGCATGAGTTCAGAAAAGTTGCAGGATACAAGATCAATATACAAAAATCAATTCTTTATATTGGCAAACATTTACAATAAAACAAAGAAAGCAATTCTATGTACAATAGCATCAGAAAGAAAAAATACATAGGAATAAATTTAATAAAGTACAAAATACATACTCAAAAAAAACTACAAAACATTGCTGAAAGAAATTAAAGATCTAAATAAATGGAAAGACATCCCATGTTCATGGATTGGAAGACATGTTGTCAAGATGATACTCCCAAATAGTTCTAAAATTCATCACAGTCCCTATCAAAGCCCCACATTGGCTTCTTGGCAGAACTTTGACAAGCTGATCCTAAACTTTACATGGAAATCTAAGGGACCAGAATAGTCAATACAGTCTTTAAAAAGTAAAACATAATTTTAAAATTCACACTTTTGATTTCAAATTATCTACAAAGTTACAATAACCAAGAACAGGTGGTCCTAGCATGAGGACAGACAAATGGAATACAACTGAGATTATTCAGTTTACAAAAGTTTAGAAATAAACCTTAGAGACCAGCCTGGCCAACACGGCAAAACCCCATCTCTACTAAAAATACAAAAATTAGCTAGGCATGATGGCATGTGCCTGTAATCCCGGCTACTTGGGAGGCTGAGGCACAAGACTCACTGGAACCCAGGAGGCGGAGGTTGCAGTGAGCCAAGACGGCGCTACTGCACTCCAGCCTGGGCGATAGAGGGAGACTCTGTCTCAGAAAAAAGAAAGAAACCTTCACTTTTATGGTCAATTGATTTTTGACAACAGTGACAAAATAATTCAGTGGGAAAAAGAATAGTCTTCTCAATGAATATTACTGGGACACTGGATATCAACATGCAAGAGAATGAAGTGTGTGTGTGAGGGAGGTGGTGCGGGGGGCTATCTCATGCTATATACAAAAATTAACTGAAAATGGATCAAAGATCTAAGTGTAAGAGCTAAACTATAAAATATTGAAAAAAAAGCATATGGGTAAAATCTTCATGACCTTGGATTAGGCAACTATTTCCTGGATATAATACCAAAAGTACATGTGATAAAAGAAAAACACAGATATATTGAATGTCATCAAAATTAAAAACTTTTAGTTGGGCACAGTGGTTAACACCTGTAATCCCAGCACTTTTGGAGGATCACTTGAGGCCAGGAGTTTGAGACCAGCCTGGGCAACACAACAAGACCCCATCTCTACAGAAAATTTTAAAATTAGCCACAAGTGGTGGTGCATGCCTGTAGTCCCAGCTACTTGGGAGGTTGAAGCAAGAGGATGGCCTGAGCCTAGGAGTTTGAGGTTACAGTGAGCTGTGATTGCACAACTGCACCCCAGCCTGGGTGAAACAGTGAAACCCTATCTTAAAAAAAAAAGATGGCCGGGCGCGGTGGCTCACGCCTGTAATCCCAGCACTTTGGCAGGCCGAGGCGGGTGGATCACTTGAGGTTGGGAGTTCAAGACCAGCCTGACCAACATGGAGAAACCCCGTCTCTACTAAAAATACAAAATTAGCCAGGCATGGTGGCACATGCCTGTAATCCCAGCTACTCGGGAGGCTGAGGCAGGAGAATCACTTGAACCCAGGAGGCAGAGGTTGCGGTGAGCCGAGATCGTGCCATTGTACTCCAGCCTGGGCAAAAAGAGCGAAACTCCGTCAAAAAAAAAAAAAAAAGAAAAAAAAGAAAAACCACAAAATAAGAAAAAATACTTGCAAATCAGATATTTGAGGGACTTGTATCCAGAATATATAAAGAGCACCCACAACTCAATAAAAAGACAAATAATCCAAGTAAAAATGGGGAAAGGATCCAAACAGACATTTCTCCAAAGAACATACACAAGTGGTCAACAAGCACACAGGAGGATGCTTAACATCATTAGCTATCAGGGAAATGAAAATCAAAACTAAAATAAGATACTACTTCACACCCATTAGGATGGCTAGAATCAAAGGGAAGACGTGGAGAAACTGTAACCCTCATACACTGCTGGTAGGAATGTAAAATGGTGCAGCCCCTTTGGAAAACAGTATGGCAGTTCCTCCAAAGGTGAACCATAGAGTTATGATACGACCCAGCAATTCCACCCCTAGGTATATATCCCGGAGAAATGAAATGTGTCCACACAAAAACTTGTACACAAATGTACATCACAGAATTATTCATAACCAAAAAGTGAAAGCAACCCAAATGTCCATCAACTGGTAAATGGACAAATAAAATGTGTTCTATGCATACAATGGTGTATCATTCAGCAATAAAGAGAAACGATACACTTATACATGCTAACTGGGGATTAACCTTGAAAACATGAAGCTAAATCAAAACAGCCAGCCTGAAAGAACTATAGAGTTTATGATTTCATTTATATGAAATGTCCAGAAAAGGCAAATCCATAGTGACAGGAACTAGATTGGTGGCCGCCAGGGGATGGGGGATGACATAGTCTGGCTCTGTGTCCTTACCCATATCTCATCTCGAATTGTAATCCCCACGTGTCAAGGGAAGGACCTGGTGGGAGGTGATTGGATCATGGGGGTGGTTTCCCCCATGCTGTTATCATGATAGTGAGTGAGTTCTCATGAGATCTGATGGTTTTATAAGGGGCTCTTCCCCCTTTGCTGCTGCTTCTGTCTCCTGCCGCCATGTGAAGAAGGCCCCTGCTTCCCCTTCACCTTCCGCCATGATTGTAAGTTTCGGCACCCATGCGGAACTGTGAGTCAACTAAACTTCTTTCCTTCGTAAACTACCCAGTCTTGGGTATTTCTTTATAGCAGTGTGAGAACAGACTAACACAGGAGACTTGAGGGGAAAAGGAGTAACTGCTAATGGGTATGGGATTTCTTTCTGCGGTGATGAAAATGTTGTAAAATTGGTTGTGATGATGGTTGTGCAACTGTGAATACACTAAAAACCACTGAACCATACGCTTTAAATGGGTGTATTGTGTGGTATGTGAATTAAATCTCAATAAAGCTGTTAAATAAGTGGTAGATCAGATAAATATAAAAATGGAGACCACCACAGGGAAGGCGAGTGGGGAGTTCAGGTAGAGATGAGGTGGCTACTTCAGGTGGGGGGTTAGGGATGGCCCTTAGGGCAGTGACATCTGAGCAAGGCTTGGACTGAAGTGGGGACTGAGCAAAGACGGGGGAAGAGTCCTTCAGGTGAGGCAGCAGCAAGTGCAGAGGCCCTGACGTGGAAACACACTTGGCAGGTGGAAAACTACTGCAGAGGACGGTGGCTGAAGAGGAGCTGGGAGGAGATCAGAGGGGATGAGATGGGTGAAGGAGCAGGGGCAGGTCCTGCCAGACCTCAAGGGTGTGAGAAGACTGCATCTGATTCTGACAGTGGCTCTGTCTTGCCCCCGTGGACTGTGGCTTAGGCAGAGGCTGAGAACAGCCACAGAGGAGGGGAGTGGAAGGGCAAAGAGAGCAGAGACACTTCCCAGACAGCTAGAAGAGGCCCAAGCTTGAAAGGGGGAAGGCGGGGAGTGGCCATGGGTCCCCGCACTTCACCTGGGGTTGGAAGCAGCTGCTGGAGGCCTGGGGAGGCAGCTCAGTGCTCTGGGCGTGTTGAAACACCCAGTGGAATTGGGATTAGTGTCTGGGAACAAAAGCTCACAGTGAATTGTGGGCTTTCTCCCTTTCCTTTCAAGAGTTTGCTGTGGGAATGCCAGCCAGGAAGCCTAAGGCCCATTTGCAGTTCCAGGGCCAAGCCAGAGAAAGCCACGTGGAGCCCTCCTGGCTCAGGTAACAGGCACATTCCCCACCTCCACAGGAAGAGCTCCCAGGGTTCGCACTGGGCCTCCCTCCTGTTTCTACAGGGCTCTGAACAATCACCTATTAGAAGTCACCCCTCCCACGGGAAGAGGCAAGCAGCCTCGCCCTGGCCCACGGCCAGAGGTCACAGCAAGGGTAAAAAAAACACAGCAGCTGCAGCCACCTCCTGAGGGCCTACTGTGTGCGGCCAAGAACTCTTCAACACTGAAAAGTGACTGCTACCACAGCCCACTTTACAGATGAGGACAGTGAGGCTCAGAAATGCAGCGTAACTCACCCGAAGTCACAGCAGAGGTAGTCTCGACCCCAGCCCCATCTGTGTCCAGACCCTGTGTCACAGCTGGGACACAGCAGTGCAGTTGACTCAGAGCCCACACTGCCTCCCCCTCAGCCCCGGGGCCCCTCTGGTGGGAAGCAGCTGGGCACCCCAGGCAGGTGGCATGAAGTCCCATGCATGGGGCAGGGATTATGGGGGGAGATGAATGCAGGATCAGGTCAGGGTGGGGTGAAGGATGCTCGTGATGAGAGGCAGGAATGAGGATGCCAGGCAGGCAGCCATGAGCCCCAGGTTGGGAGCTGGCCAGGTCAGGATTGAGGACATCTCAGAGCCTTGATCCATTCAGAAACCTTTTATTAAGTCCCCACCAGGTGCCAGGCACTGCTGAAGGCTCTAGGAACACAAGCAACAAACAGAGAAGACAGAAATCCCTGCCTTCAAGGGGCTTATACTCTGGCAGTGGGTGGCAGACAGACAAACCCAGGCAAATGCGTGCCAGCTAGCCTGTGGTGCAACAGAGAAAAAGGAACCAACCAGGGAGGCAGACAGTACCCCTGGCAATGGGGGCACCAGGGAATGAGGGCCAGAGGAGGTCTTCACAGGAAGGTGACATCTAAGCAAAGACTGAAGCGAGTGGCCACAGATACCACAGATACCTGGGGGAAGAGCAATCCAGGCACAAGAAACAGCAAGTGCAAAGACCCTGGGGTAGGAATGTGTCTGTCGCATTTAAGGAGGAGCTGGGGGCCAGTGTGGCTGGGGTGGAGGGTGCCGGGGTGGGTGTGGGCCAGGGAGACTAGAGAGGCAGCCTTGGTCCCAAGCTTACAGAGGGGCTGTATGGAGGGGCAGTCCCCGCGGTGTCCACGTGTATGCAACTGGTCACGGCAGCAGAAGTTGGGAAGTAATGAGGACTGCTTCGATGGTACCCAGCAGGCAATGCCAGAAGGGAAGGAGGGGATGGAGGGTGAGCTGTGCTCCCCAGCAGAGAGGGATGGCCCCATCAGACCTGCAGGAAGGGAACATGCAGAAGGGGATCTACAGGACCCCATTTTTATTTAATTTTTTAAAGTGACATATGTAAATGCCCACAAGCACACAGAAAACAGGAGGTGCCCACATCAAATTGCAAATGAAGGCCACCTCTGGCCACTGAAGTGTCTGGAGATTCGGGTGAGTAACGAAGAACAGAAAGGATGAGGATGGGGGGCATGGGTGTCCCTTTTTTCTTTGTTTTGAACGGGAAGTATCCGTTGTGAGTGTTTCTTAAAGCACACCTGACTGAAGGGAACTCACTCCCTGGCAGTCCTGGGGACTGCACTGTGGCCCGGGGTGGAAATGCCACTCTGCAGAACGACCTCACCCCAGCACTATGAGACCCTTGGGGGAGGGCCCAGGGTCCTGAGAGCTGAGTGCCACCAGAGCTGGCTGTGACCTCCATGGTCTGCGAGTGCTAAGAGGGCAGGCCTGGGCTGCTGGGTGGTGTGCACGCCAGCACCCAACACACGTCTGCAGTGACTAGAGGCACAACAGCTGCCTGTCTCAGAAAGCGGAAAGTGTAAAAAAACTAAAACGAGCAGCTATGAAGAAAAATTATAAATAAGATGTTTATTAAGAAAACAGGCCAGGCATGGTGACTCATGCCTGTAATCCCAGCACTCTGGGAGGCTAAGACAGGAGACTCACTTGAGGACGGGGGTTAGAGACCAGCCTGGGCAACATAACAAGATCCCACCTCGATTAAAAAAGAAAAACGAAATCATAGGACTACGGACCCACCTTACTGCCCACCACACCCACTTACCCTAATGTGGCCCAGATCTGGGCTGGAGAACTGAAGTTTTAAAATGATAGAACCAAGGTCCAGAGAAGGAGATTGTTTTAAACCAGAATCCTGGACTTCAGGCTCCCTGGCCAAGAGGCTTATTCACACTGGTGTGAGGGGATAACAGCCAGAAGGCAGGCGGGGAGCTCAGAGCAGGTCTGACCAAAGGTGCGGTGGAAGGGTTATCAGAGACACTTTCTTTGTTTCTGTCCAAGAGTTGTTTCCATAATTGAAATTTAAATTGAAAATGAGAAAAGGGTATGGGTTAGGAAGGCTGCTTAGAAACAAAAGGAATCTGAACCCTCAGCTACCTGGTTCAAGGCCTGGGTCCTCCCAAGGTACCAAGTGGAGTCACCCCAAGCAGTACATGGGACCTGCTGGCAGGGCTGGCTGCCTGCCTGGGAAGAGACAGAGATGAACGGCCCTCCTGGGCCTGGGGTTGCAGGGCGTGCTTCCCCAGCTACCCGCTGCCAGGAACAGGTAATTACAGAGACTGGGTTTCATTTTTAGCTTTAAGATATACAATTAGACATGTAAATCTCAGCAAGGCGGGACAAGCCCTGCACCCGCCACAGCCACTGTGGCCATCCCAGCAGCGGAATTTGGCTATTTCTGGGCTGTCTGGAAACAGTAGAACACCCCACCAGGCTGGTGTCCTTGGCCCGGCAGAACTCTCCAGGAGCTCTCCCAGCCCTGGGAAGGCTGCCCAGTGAGTTGACCATCCTCTGATCCATCCCAGGAAGCACGCCGGGTGGTGTGGGGAGACACAGGGACCCGTATCCCAAATTGGACTGGGACCTCTACAATGCATCCACGAGGACTGACTATGGTGCCGGCTTGGGGTGCGGGACACAATGCGAGCAACCTCCTGGAGGAGCCCCTGGTTGAGAGGGGGACACAGTCATTACACAGGAATGACTGCAGTCACCGCCAGTCTCCCAGGAAGGAGAAGGAGCTACGAGGGCTATGAACAGAGCAGGCCGGGGGCAGGAGGCCGAGAAGGCTTCCTGGACAGTGACATCAGAATCGGGACCTCAGGCAGAGGTCAGCTGAGTGAAGACCTGGGGGGAAGGAGGTCCCAGGCAGTGGGAACAGCACAGGGAAGACCCAGAAGGAGGGAGGTGGCTCCCAGGAAGAGCCTCCCTGGAAAGTCAGGGGGTAGATGAGGCTGGTGAGGAGGAGAGGCCACCAAGTGACTTGGGAAACCCCATCTCAGTGAGCCTCAATTTCCTCATCTGTAAAAGGACAACCTGCCCATCACACAGGGCTGTTGGGGTGACTCTGTAGTCCCACAGCACCTCTCTCCACTGCTCAACAGAGGGAGGATGCAGAGAATTCTGCCTCTGTGGTCCCAAGGTCATTTCGCTGCCACATCCCCAGCACCTGGCCCCAGCCTGATCCAGCATTACTGCCCAATAGGTGCAACAAGATCCCAGAGCCTTGACAACCCCAGGTCTCCATCACCAGGGTGACGCGGGGCCAGGTGCCATAGGGCTGTGGGAGTCACCTCCTGGCCTCAGGCTGCCAGGCTCACAGGATCCCTACAGACAGGGGTCCAATGGGTCCATCAGGGGCTCTCCTCAGAGTTGGAGCAAAAGTACACGCCTGGCTGGCAACCCTCACAGGGGCAGAAAGTCAGGAAAAGGGAATCTGGGTATCAGTGGGGCAGTCCAGTCTCTGTGACAGGGCTCTATCCTGACCCCATGCCCACTCTCAACACTTCGTCTTCCCAGTTCCAGTACTCAGGGACACACACCTCACCTCCACTGCATGCCCAGCACGAAGCCCTCGGGAGAAAGGTGCTCAAACTCACAAGCAAAGAGACAAGGGTGAGGTCCAGCAGGACAGGGGTTCTCACATAAAAATACCCACTGGCAGCCAGGCGTGGTGGCTCACACCTGTAATCCCAGCACTTTGGGAGGCCGAGGCGGGTGGATCACCTGAGGTCAGGAGTTCGGGACCAGCCTGGACAACACGATGAAACCCCGTCTCCACTAAAAATATGAAAATTAGCTGGGCATGGTGGCACGTGCCTGTAATCCCAGCTACTCGTAAGGCTGAGGCAGGAGAATCGCTTGAACCCGGGAGGCGGAGGTTGCAGTGAGCCGAGATCGCGCCATCCCACTCCAGCCTGGGTAACAGAGCAAGACTCCGTCTCAAAAAAAAAACAAAAAAAAACAAAAAAAAAAACATTCCACTGGCTCATGACAAATGAAGATTCCCAGTGAGCCCTGTCAGAACCATGGACTCTGCAGGACAGGGTTTCCCTTTGTGAGGGGCTGTCCTGTGTACTGTGGGATGTTTAGCAGCACCCTGCCAGTAGCACAGCCCCAGGTGTGACAACCAAAAATGTCTCCAGGGATCGCCAAATCAACCCTGGTTGAATGCTACTGCTGCAGGCCTTAAAAGGGCATTTTAAACAAGCTCCCAGGTGATTCTGATGCAGGGAGCTGGGCACCCAGCTAAGAGACAGTACTGCTGTGACAGCCATGTGGAACTCCAGGTTCCAGCTGTGCTCCTGGGTTCCTGACAGTGCTGGTCCCCCAGAGCAGGGCCCCATCACTTAAGTCCATCACTTAAGTCCCTCGCCTGCCCCTCCCTCAGCCACGCTCACTCCCACCCTGCCTGCTCTCCCAGGCCTTGGCCTGGTTCCTAGAGAAGTGAGCGGCAAAGTGATGCAATCAGAGTTCCCGGCTGATGAAACCAAGCCCAGGCCGGGGAGAAAGAGAGTCTAATAAGGAAACAATTTAAATCGACAACATCTGCCTTGTGCTTCCCCGAAGAGAAGAGAATACAGCCGCCTGGGAGGAGCCTGCCCCGGGGACCAGCCAAGGCATCTGTCCAGGGGTTGAAGAGCCAGCGTGGCAGCACAGCAGCGTCTGGCTCCTGCCAGGGGTTCAGGGGGAGCAGCTCACAGTCCTAGCATGGCCAGCACCTCCTCCTGCAAGCAGGCAGCAAGAAGTTTCTGGAAGCCAAGCCACTCTGGCCGACACTGGAACACTCAGAGCAGCCACTCGGCAGCCCCAAAACACTCTTGTTCCACTGCCAAAGACACCCCTATTAGTGGTGGCCTGGGATTGGCAGGTGGGCCAGGAGGGAGGCTGGCATCACAAGTGACCCAAAGAAGCACAGAGTAGACAGCCCACTGGGGCTTCAGAAACTCCAAGACGGAAAAGGGGCAGGGCATGGGCGCAGAGTGGAGGGAAGCCAGGTCATTCAGGCTTGCTGGGAAAGCGTCAAGGTTAGGTGAAAGGACTCTAGAGTCAGACACATCTAGGTCTGAATCCTGCTGCTCACCAGTCAAGCAGCAACCTTGAGACTGATCTTCAAAAAACCCCACACAAGTTGGGCACGGTGGTGTGTACCTGTAATCTCAGCTACTAAAGAGGCTGGGACTGGAGGACTGCTTGAGCCCGGGAGTTCAAGACCAGCCTGGGCAACATAGCAAACCCCATCTCAAAAAAAAAAAAAAAAAAAAAAAAAACCCATGCAGGCAGGTGTGGGCATCCCTATTTTACAAGCATAGGCAAGTGGCTGCCCTACTCTGTCCTCTGTACCCAGAGTCAGGTTGTGCGGATGGCTTGAGCTACTGCCCAGGCAAACGTCCTGTGGATGCCATTCTCCAGTGATACGAATGATCACCCTCTTGCTCTCACAGCCCAAGAGGTGAGCAGGCCACTGAAGGGACCCAAAGTAAACTACTGGCTTTAACCAAGAATCCCACGCAACTGGGCAAAGATGCCCCTGGCACCCAGTACGGCTCAGCCTGGCTCCTGTTTCCCAGGCACCCTCCTGCGTGCCAAGTGATTCTCAAGCATCATCTTCCTGCTTCTACTTCACAGACCAGGAAACAGACAGTCGGGGAGTCCAGGCACTCGCTGTAGGTCACATGGGAGGTGAGGGGTGGTCTGTACTCCCAGGCCCCCCTTCAGGAACCCACCCCCACTTCCTGATCTTGCAGAATCCCTGGAAAATCTGCCAAGGCAGTGCAGCCATTCTCCGGAGATTGTGGCATGGGCATCTGTCACGCTAGCAACTGTGGACCCTGTGCTGTGTGGGCTGACCCTTCACCTCAAGTCTCAATCCCAGGGAAGAGGCTTTGAGACCAGGTTTATGCCAAGGGAGGGATGGTCACTGGGTCAAAGTGTGGGGCTAGTGGGGTGTGGCTCTGAGCCAAATCCATCAAGACCTGCTGGTGTTGGGGACCAAGTTAGGAGGTCCCAAGTTAGGCGGGAGAAGTGGGAAAACGTCCTGCAGCAGGCAGGCCCTGCAGAAGTTCCAAAGATGAGCCCTCCATCTCCTGAACACTTGCTGCATGTCAGGCACCGAGCCAAGCACGCTCCCCGACCTCAAGAATCCACACCCAGCCCTAGGAGATGGGTGCTGTCAGCCCATTACCCCATCGCAGCCAAGGAAATTGAGGCCCAGAACAGGGAAGTCATCTGCCCAAGGTCTACTGGCCGGGAGAGGGCTGTGACCTAAAGCCACGGCTGTCTGACCCCAGAGCTGCAAGCTGGGCTCCCATGCCAGGGTTGGGCCCAAGACTCCAGCAGTTCAAAGCAAGACGACACAGCGGGTGTCAGGCTGGGCTGTGGTAGCAGCTTCCCCCAGGATCCATGCCCACAGCAAACACAGAGCTTCGGGGCTGGCTCTGCTCAGGGGACTTCGCTTCCTGCACCCACCAGTCTCCCAGCAGGCTTGCCCACAAGGCATCGGGAAGCAGAGACTGGGGCTCAAGGCCAGGCTCTGGCACCCACTGGACACTTGACCTTTCTAGGCCTCAGTCACGGTTCTGTCCCTGTCTCATGGAGTTGCTATAGGACCTGGCACAGTGGACACCCATGCTGAATGGGGGCAGGGACTAGACCCCCAGAAGTAACTACTGAGAGGCACCTTGAGTTCCCCTCTGAGGCAGACGGTCCAGCAGGAAGCTGGGCACGCAAAAGCCCTGACCCAGTCCCCCACCCTGTTCTCCACTCCAGGACCATGGATCGGGATATTTCCCCAGGTCTTTTTTTTTTTGAGGTAAGGGGTCTCACTATGTTTCCTGGGCTCAAATGATCCTCCTGCCTCAGCCTCCTGAGTACCTGGGATTACAGGCGTGAGCCACCAAGCCTGGCTTCCTTAGATCTTAAACCTGGCTGGGACACCCTGGTTGGGACATCCAGGGAGGGGGACCAGCAGGTGGCCTAGGCATGCCTGAGCCACTCCTGGCTGACTCATGCCTGGGTGGTGGTTGATTCACCCAAGGAGGAAGGGGAGAGAGAGGAGGAACAGATTCCCATCCCCAGGGCCTGGCTCCTCGAATGACTAGACTCAAGTCATGGGGCTGCCTCTATCCTCTCTACCCTTACCCTCCATCCCAGCCCATCCCAAGGGCACCCCCTACATATTGCAGGTTTCCTCTTCTAGGCTTGGGTCTTAGGTTGCTGTCTCCTAGAGTGTGGAGGTTCTGGAGGAAGGGCCTCTGTTTTGCTCACTGCTGCTTTCCCTGTCCCAAGGATGGCGCCGGGCACATGGTAGGTCAGTAAGTAATGACTAAATGAGCGCCCTTCACACTCCTGTTCCTGTAAGGGCTCCTCTAAGCCTTCTCATGCCACCTTCATGGAAGGGTAGGACCATATTCTCTGCAGAGTACAAGGGGCCAGGGGTCACTGCCATTGCTGGCTCTGCCACCCAGCTGTTCCTAGTGATCCATACAATATGCCCTAAGGCTCCCTGGACTTCTGAGGTGACCAGGAGATAATCATGAACCACTCCGCCAAAGTCACTTTTCCTCCCAGCCCTGCACAGACTCAGCCGTCTTCATCAGTTCTCTAAGATTCCAACCACCATGGGCTAAGCATCAGGCAGGAGTGTGAGGCCCTGACTCACTGGTCTCCACCTCCTCCCCGGACATCTGATTCCCTGAAGACTCAGACCAATCCTGGACCGATCTTTGCCTTTCATTCACGGACTCCACATGCATGTACTGAGGACTTACTACACGTCAGGCCTGTGCTAGACACTGGGGACACATCCCAAGAGCATGGCCTTGGTCTTGCCTGTATCCAAGATGGGTGTGGCCAACATAAAAAACCCTTAGGGGCTGCTACACCCCAAGGTCAGGCCTTCTCCTGGGATTTAGGGAGAGCACAGTCAAACGCCCCTTCGCAAAGACAGGGTTCAGGGCAGAGCAGGCGGAGTGGCAATTCTCCCTCACCCCACTGTGCTCGGCACTCCTCCGAGAGATGAATGTGCCTAACAGTCTCCCCTGGCTCTGGGCCCAGGCAGGGACGGTTGTCTTGGCCAAGGCAATGGCCTGGTTCTAATCACAAATGTTTGCTGGATAGGTGAACCACAGGAAGAGAGAAGAAAAACAATTACAGGGACAGAGGGAGGAATATGGACCTTTTGTTTCTGCTCTCACCGCTAGGGTCCTTATAATAACTGCCCTGGATGAATACCAACGCTGCCAGCCTTCACTGAGCCTGTACTCCATGCCAGGGGCTATGATGGGCACATAACAGGCATTAACCCATTTCACCCAAGCATCAAGGAGGACCTTATTAACCCATTTCACAGATGAGAAAAGCAAAGCTCAGAGAGATCTAGTTCTCTGGCAGCCTCAGGAGCCCGTCCTCCCCATGAATAGCCAAGCCCCACAGCCCAGCAGGCCCTGCTGGAGTTTGAAAGAGGCAGAAGGAAAATCTCCAGCCAGAGAAGACTGTTTGCAGCTGCCAGGCTGAGTTACTGCCTCATAAACAAGAGTGATGCTTATCAGGTCAGAACGGTTCAGGCTGCCTCACCAGAAAGACCAAGAAAAACACCCGAGGATCTCCTCCAGGCTTCTGGGCACCCAAAAAGGTGCCTCGTTTTTGTCTAGAGGACTCAGGCATCCACCCAGCACCACCCAAAAGTGTGGGGCATCTCGAGGCTTGTCTTTGGCACAGAGACATGCAGAACTCACAGATTCTCAGAGAGAACATACCCATGAAACCAACCCCCAAGCAGCAGAATATTACAGGCCCCAGAAGGTCCTTCCAGACATGACTCCCCTCAGCAAAGACAGCACCGCCCTGACTTGCATCAGAAAGGTTTTTGAACTCTGTATAAATGGTATCATACACATTTTTTTTTTCTTTTGAGACAGAGTCTCGCTCTGTCGCCTAGGCTGGAGTGCAGTGGCGCGATCTCTGCACACTGCAGCCTTTGCCTCCCGAGTTCAAGTGATTCTCCTGCCTCCTCAGCCTCCTAAGTAGCTGGGATTACAGGCATGTGCCATCATGCCCGGCTAATTTTTTTGTATTTTTAGTAGAGACCGGGTTTCACCATGTTGGTCAGGCTGGTTTTGAACTCCTGACCTCAAATGATCCTCCCACCTCGGCCTCCCAAAGTGCTGGGATTACAGGAGTGAGCCACCGCACCTGGCCGCAACATACACTCTTTTGTCCCCGGCTTTCTTTGCTCAACGTTGTTTGTCAGACTGGTTCCTGCTGTGAGTGGCGGCAGCTTGTTCATCCTCGGCACTGCACAGTATGCCTCAGGTTTTGTTTTGAGTAATTCCATGATGACAGAGGTGGAAACCCGCCCTTCTCAGCTGACAGTCACCTGCCCTTCTGCAACCTGCAGCCCCAAGCAATCAACCCCATGGCTGCCCTTGGTGGTTCTAAACTACAAATGTGACTCGAATTCACACCCTTCTGTGGCTCCCACCCCTCCAGGTACAGTCCAAACCCCTCCCCTTGACTCCTCCTGACTTCAAGCTCCCTCCCAGGCCCGCTGACCCCTTTCCCACTCAGCATGCTCGCCCTTGCCATGCCTCTGTCGCAGGCTGCTCTTTTACCTGCCACCCACTAATCCTACTCATGCCCCAGAACCGAGCCCAGCATCACCTCCCCAGGGCCCGTAGCCATACCACTGATTGGATTTGTGCACCTCCCCTCACTGAAGGGCCCTGCAGGGGTGGGGGCCACATCTCCAGGGCCCAGCCTGAGCCCCGCACCCAGAAGGTGCCCAAAAAATTGTCTGGGGGGAGCCTAGGGGGACCAGGGAGCCACAGGTATGCTGCCCCACACCTGCAGAGTCTGCTCAGAGAGGAAGTGGTAAGAGGTAAGAGTGTTTAGCACCCAGACTTCTGCCCTCCCTGAGCACCAAGCGGCCAACCCCCTCTCTGGGCAGGGTTAGTCTGTTTTTAGCTGCCAGGTGCCTGGCCCTGTGCTGAGTAGGGAGCCCTCCTGGCCAGCCCTGTTTGATGGAGGAGGAAGCTGAGGCTGAGAGGACAAGGCCTTTAGTCACAGTCACAGAGAAATCAAGCAACTGCCAAGGTCCAATTGCCATGCTTGGAGTCAGGCCCCAGCCCCCTCCTCCTTCCCATTCTGCTTGCTATGAGCATCCCTACCCCATGCAGAGGAGCCCACCCCACCCAAACCACTGATGCCCCCAGTTGCCTCTCAATTGCAGCCTCTGAGCCCATGGAGGCACCCAGCTGTCCGGTATGCAAGTGAGAGCTGTTCCTGACACAGACTGACACCTCGGGCCTGAAGAGGGAATGGGGGGTGCGGGGGTGGGTCCAGCAGCTGGTAGCAGCCACAGTGAGGTCCCGCACCAGCACTCACACTGTTTCAGAGCCACGGCAGAAAAGCCCCGGCACCAGAACAGTGCCAACCCACAGCAGGAAGCCCCAAGACCAAGAAGTATGATGCAAGGACTACTCCTGCCCATGAAGGGCCCACAGTCTGGGGAATGAGCTAGAGATGTGGACAGAGACGGCAGTGCCCTGAGATGAGGGCCCACAGAGAGTGTACAAGGCCAAAAGAGGCCAGGGAAGGCTTCCTGGAGGAGGTGACTCTTCGGCTGAGAAGAAATTCAGTGAGCAGAGAAGTGGGGGAAGGGAACTTGAGGAAGAAGTAACTGCAGGAACAAAGGCACAGAAACCAGAAGGGCGAGGAGTAGTGGAAGCCAACAAGGCCAGCCTGAGGCTGGGAGTGGCGGGGCCTCCCATGTGCCGAGGGGCCGCTGTCTCTCTCACCCACACGCCTGCCCACCAGCAACCTGACAGCCAGTGCCCTCCGCCTCCATGGAGGCTGTCTTCTGCCTGCCAAAGCGGGTCCCAGAGCCGGCTGTGCAGATGGCCTCTTCCCTCACCTAAAGCCCCTCAGCCCAGCCTGGGCCCGCCCAGCAGGAACGCTCCAACTCGCACTGGCTCACAGCAAAGCATCCCCCCATGGGGCAAGTTCAAGCCAAAAAAGGGACAAGAAAACACGCAGACCCCACTGGGGACCCTGAGCTCAGACACCCGGTGTGCTCCTCGCCTACCCCCACCCCTGCCCCAAGTGAAAAGTGCCCTCTCCCAGCAGCACCTCATCAGTCCTGGCCCACACAGGAGCGCCAGCGGCCATGCAGGGGCACTGACCCTGCCATAACTCTGCCTGGAGACAGGAGGACAGACTGTAGCACATGCAGCGTGTGCACCGTATGCCAGGAGCCACGCTGGGCATCTGACAGACATTATCTCACCGCGTCCTCCGAGAGCACTAGGAGGCAGGCACTGGCAGCCCTGCTTCACAGGGGCGGTCACCGAGGCTTGCAGGCCAAGTCCCTTGCCCAAGGTCACACAGGCAGCAAGTGGCAGAAGCAGGATGGGAACATCTCCCCCAGGCCTGGAGGCAGGGAGGCAGAACAAGCAGGCAGAAAGGCCTCTGTCAGAGCTCTTCCTCTCAGCCACCGAAACCAGCCGGCTGGCGGGACAGAGGACCGGGCAGGGCGGGGGTGCGGACAGCTTTAGGCCTGCATGTGAGAGCGCTTCCAAGCCCTGAGTGCCAAAAGAGGCTCAGGGCAGAGACCCAGGGTTTGCCACCACAGCCCTATGCAGATACAGAAGCCAGCCATAGGTTGGGCAGCTTCGGGCCTTACTGAGCCATGGACAGCAGTCTGACCTCATAGTGGGTGGCTGACCGGTCCCAGGGCATATCTGGAGTCCCCACAATCCAAAGCACTTGTCAGGGAGGTGATAATACAGAGCAACAACCCTCCCCACCCTACATTAATTCTGGGTCCCTTTCTAAGCAAATCTGGTCTCTCCCCCCTGCTTAAACCTTCCTGGGGCTCCCTGGTAAGATGAGGATACATCTAAACTGGTTGTGCTGAAGATATTACTGCCTGTACCCAGCAGCAAGCAAGTGACTGAAGGGTCACCGCATAGCAGTCACCAGACGCCACACAAAGAGTCCGTCGGCTCCTGATCCCTTAGCAGACATGCCAGCAGCCATCCCAAAGTGCAAGTAGGGCCTCCCAAATGCAAGTCAGGACTCCCAGGTACTGAACAAGCAGGGTTCAAAGGGACTCAGGGCCCCCTGCCACCCCTGGACATGCAGGGCCCTCAAGCACATGATGTGGTTGCTGCTAAGAGCCTCTAGCCAGAGCAGCTCCCAAGATGGAGCTTGAAGCGAGGAACAGGCCTCAGGAAATAGCCTGGCTCCATGAAGCCAGATCATCTCGGGTCAGGGCTGCTGCCAGGCTGGCAGGTAGGCAACAGGGGCTGCCAGGGTGGCACCTGCCAACAGTGTAGCCAGCTGGCAGCAAAGGCTAGGTCCAAGGAGCAGACACCAAGGCCAGGCACAGTCAGGGCAGCTTCAGGCTTCCCCACAGCCACCAGCAGTATAGTCTGACCTCGCGGGAACCAGCAGATGGCCTGGTGCCACAGCTTTGCTGCCCAGGCTGGCCTCTGAGGCCACCCAGCCCTGCCCACTTCTGCCAGCAGGGCTTCTCTCCACAGGCCACTCTGCCTCCTTGTGCCCCCAGTCTGCACCTGGAAGGCCTTCTACGGCACCCAGGGGACCAGGCTGGCCTAAGGCAGCACACATCAGGGATCCAAGGCATGCTGCGGGGTCAGGGGAACTCGAGTGGGCAGCCCACGTCAAGAGGCAGCTAGAAAGCCCCTTGAGCCAAACGCCGCCACAGAGCACTGTTGCCAGATCTTCCAACTTAAAACAAATGGGAAGTCTAGATTTTCATGCAATCACAAACGACTGGCGCACTGCAGGGGTTGACAAACCCTGGCTACATTTGGCCACTGTGCCCCTATCCATCTCCCGGCACTTACTAAGTACTAGGCATGATGCCAGCCCTGCGGTTGAGAAAGCCCACTTGCCCACTCTGCCTGCCAGCCCTCTTTCCAATCTGCCTACTCCTCTGCCTGCTACTGCCAGGCTAGCAGTACCTGCCAGCCAATTCCCATTGCCCCTCCCTGGGTGCAGGTCAGGCCTCTGCACCTTCTCCACCTGGCAACCAGGCCACGTGGCTCACTGCCCCTGGGTAGGTACTCCTGAGGCCAGGAACACACCAGCTTGGACACCCGTTACCCTAACGTACTCCATCCCCTCCTCCACCCTCCTCGTACCCCAGCTCCTCGCCTGACCCTGGGAACAAATGCCTGTCGGTCAGGGGCCTCTATGCCAAAGGCTTATCCCGATCTCTTTTCTGTCCAATTCCCCTCTGCCTTCAAGGCTCCCAGGAACGGTCACTTCTTCCAGGAAGCTCTCCCTATCTCAGTGATGTGCCACATGAGGACAAGGACCATGCCCAGCCTGAGCTAAGTGCTCAATCCACATCTGTCAAATAAATGGACAGATACCTGGACAGAAATGCCCCCCCAGCTGGCCTGCCGGGGTCCAGTGGGATGCAAAAGGACATGTCCTAGATCTGCCTGGCTCTGAAGCTTTCATGATGGCCACCAAGCTCACTGCTCCCACCTAGCTGGGAGCTCCATGGAAACAGGGCTGTCTAATCATGATCACCTCCAAAAGCCCAAGACAAAGCATGTGTTCAGGGAAAGTGGAACAAGCACATGTGCCCACCAGCCTCCTTTCCCTCCCCAGTGTGCTCAGCCTCCAGAGCTCCTGCTCTGTGAAGGAAAGTGGGTGCCCTGCCAATCTAAGAATCCCATCGAACCTCCACGGCCCCTGCTCCACTCAGCCCCTAGGGACGGAATTCTGTGTCCACCTCCATCCTGCCCTCCTGGAGCTCTGCACTGTGCCTGCGAGCAGGCCTCCCCCGGTGGTGGATTCAAGCAGCATTCCACAGCCTTTTCCCAGAAGGGCGGGCGAGGGACCAGGGGGGTGGAGGCTCTGGCCACACGTGTGTGGAGTGTGAGGAAAGACCCGGCCAGGCTGGCCTCCCCAGGGACCAGGCCTGGCATGGGGCCCCCAGCTGTAGCACCGACCTGGCCAAGGCCTTCTTCACACTCAAAGAACCCCACCCGTGCCTCTGGGGCCACTATCCCAGCCGTGCCATGGAAGGCAGGCAGCATCTTTGTGGTGGGCAGCCACGCGTCCACCAAAGACTGCCCAAATCAAAAGCCCACTGAGGATTCAAGCCTACCAAAGAAGAAAGGCCAGAGAAGGGGCCTCTAAGTCACAGGCTGTCTGCTTCTTGGACAGTCTGGCACCCAAGTACAAAGTGCAAGGGGACCCCAGAAGGACTCCCTCCCCGTTCTGGCCCAGCCTGCCTCCTTCATACAGAGAGTTACTAAGACACAGGGGACAGAGGTCAGAGCCAGGCCCAAGTCAGCTACGCCATCAGCTCCTCCTGTAAGTGGCCCTAGCAAGTCACTTCTCTGCGGCAGGCCTCAGTTTCCCCATCTGTTGGCTGAGAAAACGCTCTCTGCCCATCTCCTCCAGAAAAGACTTGCTATGAGGTAAGTCAGTGCCTCCCTTGTACTCCTCTTCCCTGGCACCACCAGCCACATGCATGGGGCAGGCTACAGGACTGGTGCCAGCTGCGGGCAGAGATCTCTTGGGTGTTTGGGATTCTTCCTGCCCAAGGGCTGCCTTGGACAGGCTGGCAGCTCCCCGACTCACCAGACTTGGCTAGGACCTCTGCCTCTCTCCCGGGACCCCTGGGAAAGCCTCCCAGATGCCATGTGGATACATATGCCTAGGAGGCCTCCAGGCAGGGACCTTGGCAAATGTTCACCATGCCCCAGTGCCAGCCCGGGCCTGGCCCCAAATCCACAGCAGTGACTTCAGCCCCACCCCCTGAAACGTCCTGGAGACCCTTTTCCTTGGACTTCACCAAACCTACCATGGTGCCTCCTAACTACACAGCTCTAGGCTTTCCTGAACTACCCAATCCATGGAATGGAGCCTTTCTCAAAGGTCTGGGACTGTCACACGGGTCTGCAGCTGCTTCCAGCCCACCGCCATCAAGGCAAGACAGGGCCTTAGAGCTGGACCTGCCCAAATTCAAACCCCATCTCTGCAATTTCAAGCTGAGTAGCACAGACCCAGTCATTTCATTTTCCTGACCCCAGCTTCCTCACCTGTAAGTGGGATAATGCCATCAGTCCATGGGGTAGGTGACTGCAGGGACCCAAATAATCATCTATTTGAGGGGCTAGGCAAGCCCGTAGCATAGAGAATGCATACAATCAAGGGCAGTTTACAGAATGATAAAAGTGTTAATTTCTGAACTGCCATTTACCACCTGGGTGACCTCTGGCATGTGGCTTCACCTCTCTGGCTTTGGTGCCTCTCCGGATGGCTGAGAGGATTTATGGAAATACCATCTGCAAAACACTCAGCACCCTGCCTGGCACAGAGTGCAGGAGCTCAGAGCACAGCAGCCTGAGGATCACTGCTCTCAAGGAGGCCTCGGGAAGATGAGGCTGAGCAACAGCCCGATGCACCACCTGCTCTACCTGCTCAAATTGGGTCAGGCGAGCAGTGTACCCAGCTGTTGCCAAGGCACCCAGCACACAGGGAAACACTCCAGCCAGGAGGGCGGGTGCTGCAGGAGTGGGGCCTTGGGCCTGCTTCACTGACACTACTCATGCTGCCACCACCAGGTCTCTGGGCCATCTCAGGGGTTCCTGGGGGTAGGGGAAATATGCTATTGATCTGGGCTCAGGATCTAACCAGGTCCAGTTCCCCCAGACCCTACCCCAACCTGGAAACAATGGGGCCTTCACTGGCTAGAGGGGCAGACTGTGAAGCAGGGTTCCCAGGCTGCAGACCAGGGTGGGTGGGGTAGGAACCCAGGAACCCCCACCTACTGGGCAAAAACACAGCAAAAGCCAAAGCAGCTCTAAACTGGCCTCAGGTTCCAATGTCACCGTCTGCTGCCTCCAGTCACACCTGCCCAGCAGCAAACAGGTGCCTGGTGGCCACTAACTGCCCAGCTTTGCGGGAGCTCAGTGTCAGTTCCTCCCTCCTCAGCCCCATTCAGGTTGCATGTAGGACAGGGCTGGTAAATGCTTTGGGCTCAGCTGGATTCAGGGAATTCGAGGCCCCTTCCCAGGAGGGAAGAATGGAAAACAGAGGTGAAATCCAGACCCTGTGGACTAAGACCTGGAACTTCCCACACTTTCCCTAATGGGGAAGCAGGTTTAGGGCAATGGAAAGGCCAACAGGTAGGGGGACAGTGGCTCCAGGGCCTGGAGGTTAGGCAAGGCCTCAGCCTGGGGCGCAAAATTTATATTCCTCAATGGGATCCAAGACCCTGTCCCCACTCCCAGCTCACACACAGGCCCCCTGCTGACTGGATCTGGTTCCCCCCTCAACCGCCCGCCCAGCCAAAGACCTGGAAAGGTCTGGGCCCAGGCCTGGGCCCCTCTACCCACAGAAGTCACAACTGCTGCAGCAGTGTGCCTGGGCCAGACATAACACACAGATTAACTATACCCTAGAGGTGGGTATAACATCCCCATTTTACCGAAGAGGAAACTGAAGTTCAGAGGCACAAAAGGGTTGAATGCAGGCTTCACTGAATCAACTCAGGCAAATCATGTCCTCTCAGAGCCTGTTTCCACCTCTCTAAAATGGCGATAATAATCCTGTGCAGCCCCCACCTCCACTCCTGTTCCATGACACAGTCCAGGGCTTAAGTGAGAGGTGCTAGTAAAACAGGGAGCCCAGCACCAATGGTTGCTGGTTCTTGCAATCAGAGAGGTTAGGTAACTTGCCCAATGTCACTCAGCCAGTGAATAGTCAACTCCAGGCCCTAGCTGTGAGCACAGCCTTCTCTCTGAAACCTCAGACTGCTGTGTGGGTGGCCTCAGGATCACAGGCTTCCCAGGCAACCAAGGAGGCCAGCCACCCCCACCACAAAGGGCAGCCCTTGTCCAAATTCCTCAGATAAGCAGCTCCCAACAGAACAGGGAGCCAATGCTCAGAAAAGGCACCCCACCCTGTCCACACCGGAGATTCCTAAATCTGAGCTAGGCTGTGCAGTTCCCCTTCCTTCCCCTCCTCCCAGCAGAGTGTTTGACCTCTGGATTCATCCAACAGGTCCCCAGACCGGCGAAGTTCAGTTAACAACAGACTCCTTCAAGGTCCCTGGCAAGCCACTGACTTCCGCTTTCTGGGCCTCAGTTTCTCTGCCTATAACACGCACACATGGGCTCTCAGAACAGGGAGGAAGCTCTGGCTAACAGGGCCCACAAGGAGGCCCGGGGAGCAAAGGGCAGACCAGGTAGGGAAGCAGCCTGTCCCAGGCACTCGGCCAGGCCCTGCCTCCATTCTATTTTATTTTTTAAAAAGAGAGACAGAGGCTGGGTGCAGTAGCTCATACTTGTAATTCCAGCACTCTGGAAGGCCGGGGGGGGGGGGGGGGGGATCATTTGAGGTCAGGAGTTCGAGACCAGCCTGGCCAACATGGTGAAACCTCATTTCTACCAAAAATACAAAAAAAATTATCGTGGTGGCGTGCGCCTGTAATCTCAGCTACTGAGGCGGCTAAGGCAGGAGGATCACCTGAACCCAGGAAGTGGAGGTTGCAGTGAGCCAAGATCGCCCCACTGCATTCCAACCTGGGCAACAGAGTGAGATTCCATCTAAAAAATAAATTAAATTTAAAAAAAATTAGCTGGGCGTGGTGGTAGGCACCTGTAATCCCAACTACTCAGAAGGCCGAGATATGAGAATTGCTTGAACCCAGGAGGTGGAGGTTGCAGTGAGCCACGATTGTGCCACTGCACTCCAGCCTGGGCAACAGTGTTAAACTGTGTCCCCCCCAAAAAAGAAAAAAAAAATAGAGATGGGAATCTCCGTATGTTGTCCAGGCTGGTCTTGAACTCCTGGCCTCAAGCAAGTCTTCCACGTCGGACTCCCAAAGTGCTGGGATTACAGGAGTAAGCCACAGCGTCCGGCCTGCCCCAAGTTCTAGCTGCTGCAGCTTCTCCACCTGTATTAGGCCCACTTTCCAGAAGAGGAGGCCCAGAAAGTAACAGAGTCAAGAGTCACACTCCCATCGGTAGGACTCCAAGGCTCTTCTGAGACAGGCCACGACGATGTGACCCCAGGTGGGCCCAATCGGCAAGGGACAGCCTGGGAACTCAGTTGCACTCAGCAACAAGCTGGGCAGCTGGACCTGCCAGGATGGGGGCGAACAACACAAAACCAAACTCAACGGAGCCTCTTTCAGAGAGGGCAGCAGCCTCCTCGATAAGGGCATTTGCAATGCAAAGCAGCCCAGCTCCAGCCAGAGGAGGACAGTCACTAGGAGGGGGCTGGGTAGGCCAAAACCCAGCCATCTCCCTCCAGCCAGACTAGGCAGTGCCTGCGATCGGGCCTTCCCAGGCGCCTGGGGGTGCCGCGGAACCCGTGGCTGGCCTGGACTCTGAATCATATGACAGCCCCAGTGGCCAGTTGGGGTGCCAGGTGGTCTGGAACACCCCTTCCCTGCACACCCGCTCAGGCTACAAAATCCCTGATAGGCTCTACATGCAAGTCTGCAGAATGGGCCTACTGCAGGCGGCACGCAGGGCCCCAAGAAAAGGCTGAAAGACTAGACCCCCAGGTATTCTGCTGGCGGCGGCTGCCTGGCACCCTGCCAACTGCCTCAGGCCCAGTCCTGCCTTGTGCAACCTGCCCCAGGCACATAGAATCCCCCGGATCCTCCCCACCCCAGCCCCAAGGGGCCCTTCCACACTTGCCAAGTGTCTAGATTTCGCTGATCACCCCTCCTGCTGCAGGCGCGACCGCCCCAGCTCCTACCTTGACGACAAGCTGACAAAATCCCCTCCATCCAGGAGCCGGACCTTGCAGAAGAGGACCCCGTTCACGAAGGGAACCGCAGTCAGCTCCTCCAGGGTGAAAGTGGTTTGGAATTTGAATTTCTTCTTCTTCATCAAGAAAGCCATGAGCGAGTTCCCTGAGTCTGAAGCCGTGAAGGCGAAAAAAGGTGGGGAGGGACGGGATTCCTTTCCCTACACCACACCCCCTCCTCAAAACACCAGAGCCGGATCCCGCCCTGATGGTGGCGGAGACGGCGGAGATCGGAGTCCGGGGCCCCAGGTCTGAGCGACTGACCAGTCCAGTTCGCGCGCCGGCGGGCTTCACCCTCGGGGAGCCGGGGCTCGGAGGGGTTCGGAGCGGCCGGGGACCTCACCGGCATGTAAACGGCGGTGCATGGCCCAGGAGGCAGAAGCAGGGGCGGGGGTGCGGGGCTGCGCGCGAGCGGCCGCGCTGGCTAGCAGCATCCCGAGCCGCGATCTCCGGGGAGCTCACGCCGCGCGGCCGGGCGCGACGGGCGGACCGGTGAGACTGAGGGCGGCGGGCAGGCTGGCGGGCCGGTAAGGCTAAGGGCGGAGGGCGGCCCCGCCCCCGCCTCGCTGGCGGCCGGGGGAGGCGCCCTTGCCGCTCACGCCCCAGCAGCTGGGTGCCGGGCGGCCAGCGCAGGTAAAGCCCAGGAAGGTGGGGCACCCCCAGGGGGCTGCCGAGAGCTCGGGGACCTCTCCAGGAGGCGCGTCGGGGTCGCTGCGGGCCGGGAACGTCTGGCCTCGGGCCTCCTCAGGGCAGGCACCGGGCCGGCCCGGGGCAGCGGGGGCGCAGCCTCCTCCTTGGTCCTGGGACCCGCGCCGCGGGCCCCGGCGGAGCTGAGGCGCCCTTCGGCCCGGCCGGTGGCGCCCGCCTCGCCCAGCACCCCTCGAGCAGCAGCGCCGCCCCCTGCGACCCCGACGCTGCAGCCAAAGCCCGACGCTGCGCGGCGCCGCTTGGAGAATGCCTGGGCCCCGCGCGGCCGCCAGCCGAGCCGCCGCCGAGCGCGGCAGGGGCGGGGCGCCGGCGGCTCAGTCCGCCAGCGATTGGGCGGCCCGGCGAGGCGGGCGCGCAGCGCGATTGGCGGGCGGCGGCGTGGGGTGGGACTCGTGGGAGGCAGAGGCGGTTCGGGGCGCTTGGATTGGTGCACCGTGCGACCGGGCCCGCCTCCTAGGGCAGGGAGGAGCTGAGGGAAGGGAGAGGGGCCCTGGGAAGGCAGTGGGAGGTCGCGGGGCTGGCGGGGCAGGGAGAGCGAGAGCAGAAGAAAAGAAGAAACAATGACAAGGAGAAACAGTTTGTGGCTGCAGCGGCCTTCCAGGGTCCCGCCAGACTTGAGCTCGTAGAACCCTGAAGCAGGCCCAGAAGGTAGCGAGTCTCCTTTCTCAGAAAGCTGGCGCCCAGAGAGCCCCTGGCAGGTCGCTTGCTCGCCCTGAATCTCTAGTGCTCCTCAGCACTGAGCAGAGAAGCGTCTGGAAGGCTTCGTCGAGGAGGTGGCTCTGGCGCAGTCCGTCACGCAGCCTTGTGACCCAGCTCGTAACATTCCAAGCTGTTATCTAAGCCTTCTCTTGTCCTTTAGTTTCTTGCCCAGCGTGGCTGGTCTCACTGACTAGTTAGCTGTTCTGGGGGCAGAGCCCACTCGAAAGCCTTGTATCTCCTGGGCCCCTCGGCATATTGTGGTTCATTCATCCAGTCCCCAAATGTTTAGGGACAGTCTCCGCTGAGCCAGGCTGGGACCTAGTGGGGAACCTGGTGGGCTTGCCCCTTCCAAATGCTCGCAGCTCAAGACCACCAGGTGGAGAAGCAGACAGGGACACAGGCAGCGACAAATCTATGGATAAGATTTGTAACAGGGTAACCAGGGGAGCTCAGAGGAGGCACCTGACATGGGTTGGGGCGCAGACTCAGAAAGTTTCTTGAACAAAGGGACCCAAGCCATCCACAGGATGCGTGCCCTGAGTCACGCAGGGTCCAGGCACAGGGAGCTGCCAGAGACCTGGTGGCCGGAGATCGTGGTGCCGGCAGAAAGTTTCGGGCAACTACATCTGGCTGTACTGTGGCACTTTGAGAGAGGGGCAAGAGATGGGGCTGGCAAGGCCAGATCTCCCAAAGTCTTGTAGACCGTAAGGAGGAAGCCACAGACGCGTTGAGATGGAGAGTGTCCTGGTCAGATTTGCTGGGTTGTTTTTTTTTTTTTTTTTTTTGAGACGGAGTTTCACTCTTGTCGCCTAGGCTGGAGTGCAATGGCTCAAACTCCGCTCACTACAACCTCTGCCTCCCGGGTGCACGCGATTCTCCTGCCTTAGCCTCTTGAGTAGCTGGGATTGCAGGTGCGTGCCGCCACACCCTGCTAATTTTGTATTTGTAGTACAGACCGGGTTTCACCGTGTTCACCAGGCTGGTCTCAAACTCCTGACCTCAGGTGATCCGCCCACCTCGGCCTCCCAAAGGGCTGGAATTACAGGTGTGAGCCACCAGGCAAGGCCCGGGTTTGCTTTTTGTCCTAAGAAGCTTGCTCTACCTGGGGCAGTGTGAAGGGGACAAGGTGGCAAATGGGTGGATGAGGAGTCTGTTGGTGATGCAGGCAAGAGATCATGACAGTGCAACCTCAGCATTGTGGAGAAAGCAAGAGGATAGGTCTGAGGCTTTTGAGAGACAGATTTGACTGGACTTAGGGATGAGTTAGGTCTGGACATGTGGTGACCAAGGACTGATTTCTTCCTGCTTCCCAGATGCAAGATGGGTGGCAATCCATACTTCTCTGCAGTTTGTCCCATAATTTAGATCACAGAATTAACCAGATTAAAGAAAAATGTTAACAGCAGCTTCCAGTGCGACTGTGTGTCCCCTTTGGCAAACGGGGAAGTTGAGGCCTAGGGGATTTAAAACACTTGCCTGGGGTCTTGCCCCTGAAGCACAGGCTCAGAGTGCTAAACTGTGCTGCACAGTGTGGGGTGTGCTCGCCTCACTAATCTTGGCTGGGCCTGCTCCACAAGGGCAGAGCCTGTGGCTACCTGACCCCAGGAGGGGACTTCAGAGTGGAGAACCAGTCAAGGACATCCCAGTGCCTGGCTGGCTTCTCAGCTATGACCCTGAGTAAACTTGGGCCATGCAACAGGAAGCAGGGTGGGCCTGACTGCCAGGCTTAGCTGGGGTTGGGTATTTATCTCTCTGCGGCCTGTGGCCTGGGAACCCAGGAAATTTCCCTTCCCTCATTTCCCTGATGGTGCCTGG
Organism: Theropithecus gelada; assembly: GCF_003255815.1. NCBI lineage: Eukaryota > Metazoa > Chordata > Mammalia > Primates > Cercopithecidae > Theropithecus > Theropithecus gelada. The sequence goes on along the minus strand of NC_037683.1, from coordinate 11,034,987 downwards.
GGAAGGGGGAGAGTGTGGTGCCAGGACAGCGTGCTAGATTTGGGTGAGACAAGCCTGAGTTAGGATCCTGGCTCTGCTGCATGGTGGCGGTGTGGCCTTGGTTCAGGTCTCTGAATTGGGAAGGGGTTCGGTATGGTTGGCTGGGACCACTTGCAACAGAGCTGAGTTCAAAATCTGGCTACTTTGCCATTGACAACCGATGCCACACAAGCTTTGGATGCACCTTTGCATGTGTAGAAAGGAATCTTGAAGAATACTGTAAACTTTCCCATCTCAGCCACATTTCTTCACCTGTAAAATGGGAATCAGGATTTCCACCTTTCCAGAATGTTGTGAGGATTTCAAGAGGCTGCGCCTGTGAGAGGAGCAGGGAGCTCCACACTTCCCCAGCCCCCCAGATTCCCAAGCATGGCCTGTCCTACCTCCCCGAGGCCCTGACCAGATGCATAAGGAACCTAGTACCAAACAAGATAATTGTTTGCCAGACCACAGGCAAGTAGTCTGGAGAAGGAAACCCAGGGAAAGGTCAGAGAATGATTAGGTTGGGAGTCCTGATACAGATGGGGTGGTCAAGGAAGGCTTTTATGAGGTGTCATCTTAGCCAAGACCCAAGTAATAAGGCAGACCCAGGTACAGGAAGCTCTGGGGACAGAGGCATGAGCTGGCATGTTTGGAGGACTCCGTGTGACTAGAATAGAGTGAGTACAGGGGACAGAGAGCGGTGAGGCAAACGGGCCTGTGCGCATGGGCCCTTGTGGGCCTAGAAGGTGTTTTTTGTTTTGTTTTGAGTCCAAGTCTCACTCTGTTGCCCAGGCTGTAGTGCAGTGGCGCGATCTCAGCTCACTGCAACCTCTAGCAGGTGTTTAGAGTTTATTCTGAGTCCCAGGGGACACCACTGGAGCATGTGAGCAGGCAGAAGGGTGACAGGATTCAAATTAACATTTTTTATGGTTTTTTTTTTTTTTTTTTGAGACTAAGTTTTGCTCTTGTTGCACAGGCTGGAGTGCAATGGTGCGATCTCAGCTCACTGCAACCTCTGTCACCCAGGTTCAAGTGATTCTCCTGCCTCAGCCTCCCAAGTAGCTGAGATTATAGGCATGCGCCACCACGCCTGGCTAATTTTTTGTATTTTGTGGAGACGGGTTTCACCATTTTGGTCAGACGGGTCTCGAACTCCTGACTTCAGGTGATCCACCCGGCTTGGCCTCCAAAAGTGCTGGGATTACAGGCATGCACCATGTGCCTGGCCAAATTAACTTTTTTTTTTTTTGTGAGACAAGAGTTTTTGCTCTTGTTGCCTAGGCTGGAGTGCAATGGCTCGATCTCAGCTCACCGCAACCTCCACCTCCTGGGTTCACACAATTCTCCTGCCTCAGCCTCCCAAGTAACTGGGATTACAGGCATGCACCACCACGCCCAGCTAATGTTGTATTTTAGTAGAGACGTGGTTTCTCCATGTTGGTCAGGCTGGTCTTGAACTCCTGACCTCAGGTGATCCACCCACCTCGGCCCAAATTAACATTTTTAAACACTCCTTCTGGCTGCTGAGAATGGATTGATTGGCAGGGGGGCAAGAACAGAAGCAGGCAGACATTGAGGAGGCAATTGCAGCCATCCCAGTGGGAGACTGAGCAGGGTAACCAGGGTGGAGACAGAGCAATGGCAAGAGAAAGGGAACCCATTTCAGAGCAATGGTAATAGTTATGGAAAGTCATGGTCAAAGCTAAAGAGCCCAGGAAGGATGTACAGCCTTTTGAATATTCCCAGTTATTTTGATTTTGATTGAATGTCCCACGGTTCTTGGAGTTGGGAGGTTAGGGAGTCTAAGTACTGGCTTAGGTGTGGGGAAGGAGTAGAGAGGAATGAAGGAATTCCATGTGACTGCAGGCTCCAGAATACAATCACACCTGGAGAAAGTGGGAGGGCCTTAGGGAATCCTTATCCTTTTCTAGCCCTGGACAAACCTTGTGATGTTGTTTCCTTGGCTCTGTCTCCCTTTAGATCGTGAGCTTCACAGGGTCAGATGCCTCTCCTGTGGAGTGCCCATGTCCAGTACTGGGCCTGCCACGTAATTGATGCTCCAAAAAGGGTGGTCAAAGGAATGCATGGTAGTGCACACCTGTAATCCCAGCACTTTGGGAGGCTGAGGCGGTGGATTGCTTGAGCCAAGGAGTTCAAGACCAGCCTGGGCAACATGGCAAGACCCCCATCTGTACAAAAAAATTAAAAATTAGCTGGGTGTGGTGGTGTGCACCTGTGGTTCCAGCTACTCAGGAAGCTGAGGTGGGTGGATAGCCTGAGCCCAAAAGGTCCAGGCTCTTCTGGTGAGCACAGCAAGACCGTGTCTCTGAACAAATAAATATTTATATATATATACACGCACACACACCCATATATGTGTATATATATATTTATATGTATAGGCTGGCCATGGTGGCTCATGCCTGTAATCCCAGCACTTTGGGAGGCTGAGGCAGGAGGATGGCTGGATGGCTTGAGCCCAGGAGTTTGAGATCAGCCTGGGCAACATAGCGAGATCCCTCCTCTTTTTTTTTTTTTTTTAAATTAAAAAAGAAAAAGAATCTATGTATTTAAAAAAGGGGCTGGGCATGGTAGGTCATGCCTGTAATCCCAGCACTTTGGGAGGCCGAGGTGGGTGGATCACCTGAGGTCAGCAGTTCAAAACCAGCTTGGCCAACATGGTGAAACCCCATCTCTACTAAAAATACAAAAATTAGCAGGGTGTGGTGGGGGGCGCTTGTAATCCCAGCTACCTGGGAGGGTGAGGCAGGAGAATGGCTTGAATCCGGGAGGCAGAGGTTGCAGTGAGTCAGGATTGCTGCACTCCAGCCTGGGCGACAAAGTGAGACTCCATCTCAAAAAACAAACAAACAAAATACAAAAGTTAACCAGACGTGGTGGCAGGTGCCTGTAATCCCAGCTACTTGGGAGGCTGCAGGAGGAGAATCGCTTGAACCCAGGAGGCGGAGGTTGCAGTGAGTATAGATCATGCCACTGCACTCCAGCCTGGGCAACAGAGCAAGATTCTGTCTCAAACAAAAATTATTGGGTATTGTTTGATTTTTTTTTTTTTTTTTTTGAGACGGAGTCTCGCTCTGCCGCCCAGGCTGGAGTGCAGTGGCCGGATCTCAGCTCACTGCAACTCCGCCTCCCGGATTCACGCCATTCTCCTGCCTCAGCCTCCCGAGTAGTTGGGACTACAGGCGCCCGCCACCGCGCCCGGCTAGTTTTTTGTATTTTTTTAGTAGAGACGGGGTTTCACCGTGTCAGCCAGGATGGTCTCGATCTCCTGACCTCGTGATCCGCCCGTCTCGGCCTCCCAAAGTGCTGGGATTACAGGCTTGAGCCACCGCGCCGGCCTTGTTTGATTTTTATAAGATGAATTAGTTTTGTAATTTAACAATATATAATTATAAGAATATTATAAACAAAAGCCTTTCCCTGTCATTCTCTGGATAAAATCCAAGGTTCTTAGCCTGGCATTCAGGACCCCCTGGAAGCAACCGCTCAGCCCCTCCCTGCCTGTCTCCCTTGGGCCCCTGCAGCCCTGATGCCCAGAGGTCCTAGGCTTACCCCCCTGCCCACTTAGTGACACCTACTCAATGTCTAGCTTTAGCTCCGGCATCCCCTCCCATCCTATCCCCCCATCAGGTACACTGCCCACTCCCACTCCCTGCTCTGTGTGCTCATGTTACCAAAAATCTGTATGCAAAGAAAATGAGGGCTTAGCCTTCTGTCTTCTGTCTCCACCACAGCTGGTGCGTATTTCATTCTCATTGGAAGGAAGGGAGGGAGGGAGGGCAGGAGGGAAGAAGGGAGAGAAGAAGGAGAGAAAGAGAAAGGAAGGAGAAACTGAGGTAGGGACAGGGAATACCACTTGCCCAAGTCACCTTGAGGGCAGCCACCCAGCTGGCCTGCTCTCTTGGGCACCTGACACCCAGCATAGTGCCTGCTTCACACTGCTTCACAGCTATGCCATGCCAAGTCGTCTCCCCAGCCCTGCTTGCCAAGGGCGGTCAGTGCTGATTCATCGGTGACTGGCCTCCAATTATTTGCAGAACTGGAATGGCAGGCGAGCCACCGAAGTGGCTGACCAAGGGCATATTGATTTGTGCTGGGCTCCTTGCTAATATCTGAGCTAGTCACACGAGAAGATAAAGGCCACAAAGAACTCGCCCACAGCAGTCTGTCCTGATTAAGCCTCCCACGGTCAAATCCACAAGTTTCCCCATTGATCAGCCAACTCTGCCCTTTCCACCCCAAGCCTGACCATCACTCACAGAGGGTAGTCATGGTTCAGAACACGAGATCTGGAGTCAGGCGGCACCAGGTTCCAGTCCAGGGATTACTGAGTCAAAGAGTATTTGCATATTTACTGTTGAGAGATGTCGACAAACTGCCTTCCAAAAAGATCATACACATTTATATTCCCACCAACAGTATAAGAAAGTGGCCATTCCCACGCTTTCTCCATCTTCACCAATCTGACCAAAAGAGGGAAAAAAAGCTATCCTACAGTGCTTGCATTTCTTTCATGATCATCTTTTCATATTTGTTGGTGATTTTAATTTCTCCTATAAATTGCCTGTCTACATCTTTTGTTTGTCCATTTTTAAATTTGGGAAATAATCTTTTTGTTGTTTATTTGTAGTGGCTTATTACGTAGCGTGGGCTTCAACCTCATATACGTTAAAGTATTGCTTCTGCTTATTATCTTTTTTTTTTTTTTTCTTGAGATGGAGTTTTCCTCTCACCCAGGCTGGAGTGCAGTGGTGTGATCTCACTGCAGCCTCTGCCTCCTGGATTCAAGTGATTCTCCTGCCTTAGCCCCACGAGTACCACCTGCCACCACACCTGACTAGTTTTAGTATTTTTAGTAGAGATGGGGTTTTACCATGTTGGCCAGGCTGGTCTTGAACTCCTGGCCTCAAGTGATCTGCCTGCCTCGACCTCCCAAAATGCTGGGATTACAGGTGTGAGTCACCGTGCCCGGCTGCTTCCATTTAGTCATCTTTAGGCTTTGTTTATTTTTTATTTTATTTTTTAGAGACAGGGTCTTACTCTGTCACCCAGGCTAGAGTTCAGTGGTGTGATCATAGCTCACTGTAACCTTCAACTTCTGGACTCAAGTAATCCACCTGCCTCAGCCTCCTGAGTAGCTATGACCACAGGTGTGTGCCACCACAGCTAGCTAATTTTTTATTTTTTTGTAGAGATTGTCTCATTATATTGCCCAGACTGGTATCAAACTCCTGGCCTCTAGCAATCCTCCAACCTCAGCCTCCCAAAGTGCTGGGATTACAGGCGTGAGTCACCTTTCCTAGACCCTAGACTTTGTTTATGGTGTCTTTTTGCCCCCATAGAAGCCTCTTACGAAGAAGCCCCAGCTAAGAGAGAGGAGTCAATCTACTTCAGGGGAAAGAATTCTAGATTGGGAGTCAGGAGGAGGACCTGTGTACCTCCATGGGCTAGACCAGCACTGTCCAAAGAACTTTCTGCAGTGATAGACATGCCTCATATCTGCACTCTCCAATTTGATAACCAGTAGCCACATGTGGCTATTGAGCACTTGAAATGTGCCTGGTGTGACTGAGAAACTGAATTCTAAATTTCATTTAATTCGAATTTTAAATTCAAGTAACCACACATGGCCAATGACTGTTGGGCAGCACATGGGTGGATGGCCTACATTTCTGAGCAAGCTGCAATACCTAGTTGTTATTAGGGGATGAAGAGTCCCTATATGGCTTGGGTCAGGCACTCCATTTCCCTGGGCCTCAGTTTCCCCATTTGTTCAGTGAGGCTCACAACAGCCCCTGCTTCCTGAGGTTCTTCCTGGGATTTGGTTTGTGGGTTGTGTGAAAGTCCAGGCCCCGTACTTGACCCAACACCGCAAAACCAGGCCAGATTCCCAGGTTGAAACATGAGAGTATGTTGGTCCCATTTACATGATGTCCAGAGACCCCTGGGTGACTTTCTCCAGAGCCACCCCACTTAAGCTTGGAGGCCAGCTTTCCCTTCCTAATCCAGCTCCAGCAGGCCTCAGCCTGGGACTCCATATCGCTGGCAGGGCAACGTCCAAACTCTCCAGCCTGCGTTCTGGCCTCTGAGAGCTGGCCCTGCCCTGGCATTGCTGTTGTTCCTACAACATGCAGGCCAGCCCAGCAGCCTCCCCAGCCTTGCCCTCTGTCTGCCTCCTACCCTAGCCTTCTAAGGTCTGCCACTTCATTCACTCCACTCATTCATTTTTCACTCACAGGGGTTTATCCAACCATCTGCTCTGGACTGGGGCTACAGTGAGGGGCACACGGATGTGGCCCAAATGATGACTGTTGTGATACACCTAGTTAGGGTGGTAGTGGCCGGGGTTCAGGCAGCAATGGGAACACAGAGAAGGTCTGCTTGGGGTGGGTGGTCAGGGCAGGCTTCCCTGAGGAAGTGACATGTAAGCCCAAGCCTGACGAGTGGATAGAAGCAGCCAGAAGAGAGGGGAGCCACTGGAGAAGACAGTCCGAGTCGACCCGCAGCAGAAGACACAGGGTCCCATGATCTGCAGAGGCATGAGCAAAGCTGGAAATGAAAGCAAGCCCAATCCCACTAGAGGGGCTTATAGGCCATATGAAGGTGTTGAGGTCATGTGAGGTGGCTCATGCCTGTAATCCCAATGCTTTAAGAGGCTGAGGCAGGAGGATCGCTTGAGCCCAGGAGTTTGAGGCTGCAGTCAGCCACTGTACTCCAACCTGGGCAACAAAGTGAGACCCCATCTCTTAAAAAAACAAAAGAGGCTGGGCACAGTGGCTCATGCCTGTAATCCCAGCACTTTGGGAGGCCAAGGCGGGCGGATCACCTGAGGTGAAGAGTTCGAGACCAGCCTGGCCAACATGGTAAAACCCTGTCTCTACTAAAAATACAAAAATTAGCTGGGTGTGGTGGCATGCACCTGTAGTCCCAGCTACTCGGGAGGCTGAGGCAGGAGAATCACTTGAACCCGGGAGGCAGAGGTTGCAGTGAGCCAAGATCACACCATTGCACTCCAGCCTGGGCAACAAGAGCAAAACTCCATCTCAAAAAAAAAAAAAAGAAAGAAAGATGTTGTCCTTTATCCTGAAGTTAATGGGGAGCCATGGAAGGTGTTGAAAGATGATGTGATTACTCCAGGGGTCAGCTCCCTACATGGCCTTTGTCTCCCCCTGTAATTCAGGAATTTAGCCCCCTTCACGTTTCCTTTCTCTACTAGCCACCTAGATTTCAAAATACTTTATGTGCACACAGTTCCCAGGAACTTCCTCCCACCTGTAGTGACCTGGGTTCAAACCACAGCCCTGCCACACCTTGGCCGTATCACTTCAAGCAAGTCATGAACCTCTTTCACCCTTCACCCTTCAGTGTCCTCACCCATAAAATGGAGATAATGACACCTTCTCTGCACAGTTCCATATGTTATGAGGGAACATTGCATGGCACAGAGCCACCTAGGAAATGGAGTCTAGTTGAATTCCTTCTGTGCAGGGTCAACCAAAGCCATAAAGGGGGACTGAGGGTCTTCCCAAAGGGCAAGCGGAAGTCTCATTTCTGGGAAGTGTCCTTGGGCCAGCTGGCCCCACTGGGAGTGGAGGAAAGCATTTCTGAGGCCTTTCTTGGGCAGCCTGACCATGTGCTAGATACCCCAAAGCAGACCCCCCAAACCTAGAATCGGTCTTCTGCACCTTCTCAGAGTCCCCACCCAGCAGGCCAGGAGTCGGCAGGCTGGCGTGAGGCTTACATAACCTGGCAGGAGTCCCACACCTTTCACCCAGTGATCGGGGCTGTGTGTACCCAGAAGAGGAGTTGCCGGGTCACCTCCCTGTCCTTCTAGGTACCTGCACACACACAGCCCTTTAGCCTTTGCTGAGCTCTGCTTATTTTCTGAGTTCTTAGTCATAGTCCCTGGCATTACCATTGGCAACGGCTATTGTTGTTTTGTTTTTTATTGATATAGCAGGTGGTGTTTGATACACATATACACTGTGTACTGATCAAATTGGGATAATTGAGAAATCCATCACTTCAAACATTTATCATTTCTTTCCGTTGAGAACATTACAATTCTTCTACCTATTTTGAAACACTGTAAATAATTGTCAACTATAGTTGCTCTACTCTACTATTGAATACTAGAACTTATTTAATTTGCTTTTTTTTTTTTTTTTTTTTTTAAAGACACGGTTTCACTTCCATCACCCAGGCTGGAGTGCAATGGCGTGATCTCAACTCACTGTAGCCTCCACCTCCCAGGCTCAAGCAATTCTCCTGCCTCAGCCTCCTGAGTAGATGGGACTACAGGCACGTGCCACTACGCCTGGCTGATTTTTTATATTTTTAGTAAAGACAGGGTTTCACCATGTTGGCCAGGCTGTTCTTGAACTCCTGAGCTCAAGTGATCCACCTGCCTCGGCCTCCCAAAGTATTGGGACTACAGGCATGAGGCACAGCGCCTAGTGAATTTATTTCTTCTATCTAACTGTATTTCTCTACCCATTAACCAACTTCCTTCTTTTCATTCCCCCGAGACACACCCCACAACAGCTATATTTTTAAATGTGAAAGTATCAGTAGTGGCATTTAGTGGTGAGGCACTGGAGAGTAGTGGGAGACAGAGGGAGCAGCAGGGACTGGAGATCTGAACAGAGTGTGCATCCCAACCTCCTCCAGCTGTTAGCTGTGGGACCTGGAGCCCGTTCCTTGAAGTCTCTAGCCTCAGTTTTTACAGCTGAAAAGTGGGTTTAGTGACCATGCTGTCATGAGGAGTAGTGTGAATAAAAGGCTCCTGAATTACTACTTGGCAGCTGGCCATGCTCACCAAATGTTGGCTTTTTTTTTTTTTTTTTTTTTTTTTTTTGTGACAGAGTCTTGCTCTGTCGCCCAGGCTAGAGTACAATGGTGTGAGACTCACTGCAACCTCCGCCACCTGGGTTCAAGTGATTCTCCTGCCTCAGCCTCCTGAGTAGCTGGGATTACAGGCACTTGCCACCACACCCAGCTGATTTTTGTATTTTCAGTAGAGACACTGTTTCACCATTTTGGCCAGGATGGTCTTGAACTCCTGACCTCAGGTGATCTCCCTGACTTGGCCTCCCAAAGTACTGGGATTACAGGCGTGAGCCACCATGCCCGGCCCAAATGTTGGCTGTTAACATCACATCGTGTTTTGTACCCTGCCTTGTCTACCTATTGCAACTCTTTCCAGCCACAGGAGGGAATTGAACACTGTCAAGGGTTTCCCATACATGCCAAACTCCTAACTGCCTGGGTTCACAGGGCCAGGAGCTGGAAACCTGCCTTTTTTTTTTTTTTTTTTTTTGAGACAGAGTCTCGCTCTGTCACCGAGAGAGAATGCAGTGGCACAATCTCGGCTCACTGCAAGCTCTGCCTCCTGGGTTCACGCCATTCTCCTGCTTCAGCCTCCCGAGTGGCTGGGACTACAGGCGCCCGCCACCACGCCCGGCTAATTTTTTGTAT